>NC_142105.1:30021388-30321944 GCF_056152115.1 Neolamprologus brichardi
GCCTCCAGTCTGTCTAAACTGATCCTGTAAGGCTTTAACTCACTCTCATAAGTCTTCGCATAACATCCCACTTTTAAAGTTTTTGAATTGTTTAAAATCTTGGTTCTCACTTTTATGGCCTTACAGGTTGAGGCCCCCACATATTTTGTCAAACTACTCCACTTGTGTTCTCAAGTCCTTAGGTAGGGGTCTTCTTGTGATTCTGCAAACCCATCTGAAAACTAAATATGATAGTGACTTCCAAACCTCCAAAACTAGGGAATAGTTTACCACTTTTTACACACACCCTTGATTCTGTGGCATCCATTATAATGAAGCTTAAAACTCATCTGTTCAGACAGACATTCAGGTAGTGTTCATATGTGTCCACTTTGCTTTAGCATATGCTGGTTTTTGCGCTTTGTTAGTGTTTTCTGTCTCAAAAAGGACAATAAAGCTACATTTTCATTACTTACTTAAGTGTTAAATAGCAACTCACTTTAACTAAAAATTCCCAAGAATTCTTAAAAACCATTCCACTTTTACCCCCAAAATAAATTAATCATATCAGAAACAGCAGTTATTAAAAAAGCTGCAAAAACAGTTTAAAACCAGGATACTGGCAACTGTTTGCTTTATTTACACATTTAGTGATCTTTTATCTCTACATTTTTATCTGTCCACTGTGGATTAATCCATATTAGCAGATATCAAAAGATTTTGTGTTTACCTTGTTTCTGGTCTTTGGTGGTAGCAGTGAAGTATTGGTTGACCTGTGCTGGCCCATTGTGTTCAATCTCACATGGCATGAGGTGGACTGGAGCTTGCGGTGCCTGTCCCACTGATGATGCACAAAGTCGAATAACACTGGAATTACAGGACATCCTGCAGCCAGGAGACAGAAGAAAAAAGAAAGTACATTTTTAGTTTTTAATTTAACCTCAGTCTCTTTTATCAAACACAGTCACAGATTACAAAAAAAGGGGAAAAAAACTGCAGATGTCACTATAGGTTCACAATAGTAGGTTTTTTGAGCTCTTATGTCCAGCACACTAGTGTACTCAAAAATAAAACAAACAATAAATCATCTGCAATTGATTCAGAACTCATGGTGACTTCAATGTTATTCCACCTGTTTACAGCTTTTTCTGTTGTTCTGCCAGCCTACTTGTCTGATTCCCTGTCATCCATAACTATCTGTCAGAACTTCAGCTATGTAATCCATGCATCACAGCACAGGATGAAACTTTTTGGTAGACAGCTTTCAGTCTGCCTGAGTATCTGAGAGCAGCCAAAAGTAATACTTACTTTAAAACAATATTTTTTTTCTGGCTTTCGATGAGAATAGTTATTCGTTGGTCTCCATTTTTCATACACAGAATACGACATACTCAAAGTGAGCACATGCATGTTTTCCAAAGAATCTCAGAGAAAATAATTCCTATTAAATACCATACAACATGCAATAAAAGTCTTACATTTATTTAAAAGACATATATCTCCACCCTTACCTTTCTGCAGTTTTCCAAACGTGAAACGTTAAACTGGATCTTTTCCGGTAAACAACAAACAGAGCTTGTGATTGGACAAAACCTTCTTCTTCTACGCCAGAAGATATTTTGGCGGGTATTTTCTGCTCAGCCCCAGAATAGCGCCTCTTCCCGGTGAAGCTCGATCACAACGATTTTCCAAGGCTTGTAGCTTTTGTGTTTTCGCCCTCGAACTGTGAATCACACTCGCACCTCTAGATATGAGGTAGTTAGCCGTATCCTTTTTATTTATTTATTTATCTATTTGGTGGGGGGTTAAACACCTGTCTTTGTAATTTGGCTTTCTATTTGAAGTGAAATTAGCGGCCAACTCAATTGCTTCGATTTTAAAGGTTTAATTAAAAAAAAAAAACACGTTAATTCCCAGTTTTCATATAAGTATTTGTATTTTATTATGTACGTATATATACATATATTATATGTCTGCATAATATCATATATAACATAATAAAGTAATTATTACATAATTATTAACATACATAAATACATTTTGAGTAGCACATAAGTAGCACATAACAAGTACTTACCCTTACTTAAGTAAGAGATCTCAGTGTTTCATTTAATGATTATTTATATATATATGTGTGTGTGTGTGTGTGTGTGTGTTGTGTGTGTGTGTTCATCAGTGTTCATTTCAACACTGTAAAACAGTGTTGAAATGAACTAACAGATAAAGAGGAAGACAGGAGTGTAGCTCTCTGAACGTTCCTAACAAGAGAGGAACAAGATGTGAAATAAAACTAATACAAATACAAATAAAACTAATACAAACTGATACAGAGGCTGTTGGAAACATGAACACTAACACTTAACTGGATATCAGAGGCAAAGGAACAAAAGGGGGAACAAGGCATTAAAACAGAAAATAGACAGATGGTGATACAAATAGAAACACTGGGGAGACTATTATCACTACCAGTAATAATGCTATTAAAAAAATACATGAAGCAGAACACAAGATAACACAAAACTGAAACAAAAAACCCCCGGGGACGATGGACCACGAGATAAAACAAAATAGATCAACAATAAATGATCAGTTCAGCAAACAGTTTGATATGATTATCAGTTTCTGCTGGACATAAAACCAATACACAGTTCAGAATACTAGACCTCATGCAGCATTAGATCATGAGTTAGCATTTGTTACGCTATGGATTCAAACACTGAATATGGACAAATATGTTAGTTTTTAGGCATTATTTCAAGTACCATCACTAAATAATCTCACATGTCATAGTACACTTTGAAATGTCTCGTACATTCGGAGTATTTTGATGACGTGTGTCGCAGTGTTACTGAAGTCTTGTTCAGTTCTGAGAACTCTGCTACAGTTGGCAGCAGCATCTGTCTTAGTGTGGGATGGACTAAATCCTGTCCAATGTGAGTCCGAGAGCCACTAAGGAGAAGTTTCCTGGGGGAGTTTTTGCTCATATTGCATAAAATCTGTGTCAAGCCTCCACTGAGGGGACTTCAGGGGAAGAAGAAGACGTTTCCTAACTGCTCACGATTAGCCAGCGCAAGCAAGAGGTGAGTTTTTATAGCAGGACAGATAACTGTTGCAGGTATGTTGTATGGGATCCCACTTTTTTCTTGAATGCTTTATCAGGATGTGAAGAGAAAGTCTCAACTCCCTTCTTCTTTTATGATTTACAGTGTTGTGTAAAATTCTTGAGCTACCCTTCATTTATATTGAACTTCCAAGGAGCCAATCATTCTTTTCTGGAGGTTTTTCTTAGTTTTTCAGTTCAGTCTTTGTACCTGACCATTTTCAGAGGAATATTACTTTTTTATTGATCCACTTAACACTGACATATAAATCCATCCATCCATCCATTCGCTTCCGCTTATCCTTTTCAGGGTCGCGGGGGGCGCTGGAGCCTATCCCAGCTGCCGACATATAAATCATTCAAGCATAAAACACATAAGAGACAGCTTAGCAAAGAACTACTTTAAATCATATTTTTAGGCACACCCTACATAAAAACACATATTTTGATACAATTTCTTTAGTCGAATCTATAAAAATGTCAAAGATAACAGTTCCATAGACATTCCTTTTATTTTTTTATTGTTTTTGCAACAACAAAGGGATTTTCAAAGAGCTGTTAGCTAAAAGCTTGCCATATCTCGTCATGGTGTGCAGTGTCTCCTTAAAAATGTGAGGAAACTGGACAATTGGAGGACAAAAGAAGAAATGTCATTCCTAAAAAATAAAACTACAGTGGATCTGAGAGAAAAAAACATTTTTAAGGAAAGGAAATATTGGGAACATGCTGAGGAATGCCAAATTACACAAGAACTAGGCTAAACAGTGTGTACAGCCATCTGTAAATCACAGTGGAGGCTCTATCATGATTTGGGCTGCATGTCAGTCAGTGGTTTTGGAGATCTTATCAAAACTGATGAAATTATGAACACAGAAAAGTACCATCAGACTTTGATTCACCGCTGAATATTATCAGTCTGGCAGATGACTGCTGACACCGTTTGAAGTCATCTGATATGAAAGAACTCTGCATGTGACTGTGATTGGACTCAGCGGTTTTGCAGATCTCGGTAACATGAATGTGAAGGCTTGTGCCAAAACATCATAACATCACCAGCCACACTGATGTGTGTCTATATTTCAGGAAAATGTGAAGCAGATGACGTCTCAGATAACACTGAAACATTTTCAGACTCACAAATGTGGATCTTAACCTGCTTTAGCTGAGTCCATATGAGTCCTTATTTCCATAAAATAACCTTTATCGATGTGTTTTATTAACCTTCACTGCTTGTTTGGTTTTTAGATTTAATGGAGCGACATAGCAACTTGCTTTCACAAGGCGATGCAGAACCATCAGTCCTTATTGGTTGGATGCTGGTGAAGCTCCAGTACGCTGTATTCATTGCGATGTCACGGGCCCGGCAGAGACTCGTACAGCTCTCAATTGTGTTCTCATTTGTCTTCCTCATCCTGTGGATCGCTGCATTTCTGTACGGGACTTTCTACTACTCTTACATGCCCCAGGCGACTTTTTCTGCACCTGTGAACTACTACTACAGGTGTGTATGTCAAGTCCCATCCAGCTTCTGTTTCTGTGGTCCATTCTTTCTCATTTATTCATGTTTTAATCTCCAGGACAGACTGTGAATCTCCAGCTTCGTTTTTGTGCTCTTACCCTATGGCCAACATCTCTCTGATCAGAAATAAAAAACATGTAAGTTCATCAGTTTACTCCATGCAGGGGACTTATTAGGCTTTTCTTCAGAGGAAGAAAGTGGTCCTTAATGGGGAGCGGAGTGGGGAGGAACAAAAAAGGGCTTGTTTCAGACAGTGAATTAATTTTAAACAGTGAATCATGCAAAGCCTCACTAGTAGACTCTAAAAATAAAAATAAATGGCTGGAAATAAGCATAATTGTTCCCCTATAGACATTCATTCATATTATATATATGTATATATTTATATGCATTCCAAGAATACTCATATGTTTTTTGTAATATATATCGAGGCGCTGACATTCGGCCAGCCCTATCGGATGTCTTTGCAGCTGGAGATGCCGGATTCCCCAACCAATCGGGAGCTGGGGATGTTTATGATTAAAACAACCTGTTTCTCTCAGGATGGAGAGCAAGTGGCCTCCTCCGCTCGCTCTGTAAGCTGCACTCATACTCACTCAGCACCAGCGCGTCTACATGCAATCATATAGTGTATTTTTAACAGCTACTCCAGTGATTCACTGCTGCACTGCTGTGTGTTTCTCAGGGAAAACATCAGCTGTCTGCCTCCAGCTCTCGCTTTGTGAGTACAGTGCTGACGCATGCTAACCCTTTTAATCACACAGCCTGCTCAGAGCCAGATTAGAGCTGCTTATGGCAGGTCTTCCGCTGTGTCAGGTCATCCCACTGCTAAGGTTAATGAGATGACAGGACAAAGATGTGACATGACATCTTAGAAATACAAGATGAATATGTGACATGGACTGTTTGATTCTGCACCGGTACTCAAACTCTAAAGCTTTTTTTTTTTTTTTTTAATTTAACAGAAATAAATTATATGAGTTTTGTTTTAATTGTTTACACATCTCCATACTTTTTAGATGCATGTGTCTAATTTACAAAAAACCCTGGTAAGTTAATCCACAACCACCATGAACAGCCTATTGGTTCATGGGTGTAGTATAAACTCATGAGTGTCTGAGCCTGCATCTGTAATCCTTTCTTTAAATTTCATCACTAAAGACCTTTTTTTTCACATTTGTAACAAAAGAGCAAAATGAATTCATCCCAGAGTCTGGATAATAACATGTGCACTGTAAGTGAAAGATATTGTGCTGTGCTGTTGTGGTCAGAGCATACTGCGATACCGCTCAGACCTGCTGAGGACGCTGGGAACGCTGCTGTTCCTCCCGGCCTTTTTGACCGGAGCAGCCGAGCAGAAACAAGTGCTGGAGGTGGAGCTCTTCTCAGACTTCACAGACAACCCAGTGAGTCCTGCATATATAGATGTCAGATAAAAAGGGAGTAGGGAGCAATAAGCAGGACAGGGATACAGGGGAACACATGTTAATATGGAAACAGCAGGTCAATATTTAACTGACACCTAATTAACAAGTTTATTTTCCCTCTCTGTTCAGTATGCTCCCTCAGTCACGGCTGTCATCGAGATCATGTCCAGCAGGGTGCAGATATATTCATCTGACCTCTACATTCATGCTCATTTCACTGGCATTAGGTGAGAATTACCCACATAATGCACACATTTGCTTGAAAAAAGAAGAACATGTGTAACGTTTAACCCTCCTCCAGGCCCCTCTGTGTACTCAGATTGCAGGGTTCTCTTCACAGTCTAAAGCTATTTGATGACTGTGATGTATCCAAACTATCATATGGAGCACAATTTTAGAAAATTGCTTCGACCAGAAGGAATCATACCCAGATTACCCTGGTACTGAAATGTAGGCAAAAAGGAGAGCTTTCACGTGCTGCGATTTCTGGCACAGAAATACTGTGTATAAAAGAAGTTTTCGATCCATTCATATGTACCTCGAGGGCTTTCTTCCAGGAAAATGTTTGTAGTATGAAGGCAAAATTTTGAATGGCTCATTAAATACACTGAAGTTATTGTACCAAAAAAAAAAACCCAGCTGACTCAGAGCGCTTCAGCTAGAACTTTTCAAAGTTTGATTATTTATGAATTATAAATTTTTGTTTTGTTTTTTTTCCTGTGACCAACTGTCAGAATATGGCATTTTGTGAGATTTTCCTCAAAATCATGGGTTGGTTACTTGACAGAGATATAACAATGATAAGCCAAGGTACCAGTGGCTCTGCTTTCACTCATGGTTTATGAGGAATGAAGCAGAACTTACATTCAGCTCAATAACGCCACAATAAATGGAATAGAAATATGATGTGGACGTGAAAGAGACACACATTTCTCAGAAGTGGCTCTGAAAAACTTGAATTCAGGTAGCAGTGATCCTCATCTTTGTTAATCAGCTGCCAAAATCAATGACCCCAGGGCCCGACACTGTGTAGACTTTGGCCCAGTCCCAGTGACCACACTCAGAGACATGCATACTTTGAGAGGCATCACTGCTAAGTCTTTGAGAGGTGTCTCTGGCAGACAGTTTGAGTACTTTTTGGCATGGTTCTGGCTCAGGTTACCCAGAGTTTCTTGGACCTTTGAAGTTTTGAAGTTGTATTGATTTATTTCTTCTTTGTGATCCCCGGTTTGTTTGATGTTTATATTCACTTCATGTATTCTTGTATTTAGTTTTGCTCCTATAGTTTCTAAGTAGCTTCATCATTTCACTCTTCTTTGTCTCTCATATTTATGTGTCTGCATTTTCCCTATGTAGTTATCTTATTTCCTGCTTTATTTTGGAAGTTTGTGTTCCTTGTTTGTTGCTTTGAGTTGTTGCTTCCTATGTAGTTGCTGTCTGCCTCATTGTCCTTGTCAGAGCCTCAGTTCACTTCCCCCTAACATATCCCAGGTCCTGTGCTACATTTCCCTAGTATTTATTCCCAGTTTATGCTTCTGTAAGGAGACGTTTTTCTGTTGCTTTTTGTGTTTTGGTCTTTGTTTAGTCTGCACTACACATTCAGGACACTTTTTCTCTTTACCCGTTGCCTCACCAGATACTTGCTGTACAACTTCCCCGTCATATCAGCCATTGTGGGCGTCTCCAGCAACTTCACCTTCCTCGGTTTCATCTTCATCTTCAGCTACATGAGGCTGCTGTTTCAAGCGAAACCACAGCGGGTGAGAAGAGAGACCCATGACTGCCAACAGACAGGGCTCTAAACTTGAATTATCAGATTTTTCCTTCCTGGTCATGCTTACCTGTCACTGAGTTCCTTGTTGCCTACAGTTCAGAATGAGTTGGACAGAGGAGAACAACCAGCAAGGGGAGGAAAGAGCTGTCCCTGCAGGTACGTTATTATTTATGTTCATGCATGTTTAAACTAACTGGATCAGTTCAAGAGTGTGATTTACTGTCTTTGACTGCTGGAACAAATTCTTTGACAGGCACTGCAGAAATGCTGGGTCCCTTCCATCAAAACCCCACAGACGAGAGACAGGAGGAACCACATTCTCACATTGGAAATGGCACAGAGCAGCAAGACAGAGATACAATTGGTCAGGGAGAAATAAACGAAACAGAAGCAGCCTGAGGCAACTGATAAAGGAGGAGGAAAATGTGCAGAGAACAAGCATGATAATGTGATGTAAAGATGAATATTTAAGGCCAATATCTGGTTGAAAATGATGAAGAAAATCAATTTTACATAAAAGCCGCAAAGAAACCCTGTCATTATGAGAAAAACATTTCTTGGGAATATGTTAGACTGAAAAAAATATGTATGGTTTTATTTGTTTGAGTATTTATAGGCACCACAAATAAGTCACTTGCAAATGTCTTTATAGTCAAAACAAAAAGACATTTGCTCTGATATAAAATAACACATAATTACAATGATCATAAATGTTGTAATTGCTGGTTAACACTAATCATACAGACAATCATACAAAGTAAGAGGGGTTGGGATGGTTTGGAGATGTGCAGACGAGGAATAGTGGATATACTGGTGCCAAGCAGGAAGAAAAGAGAAACATCTAGGAGGAGGTTTATGGATGTAGTGAATGGGTGCGTGCAGAGGGATAGTTTGAGGTGGAGGCAGATGATGCCCTGAGGCAACCTCCAAAGGTAGAAACTGAATGTGGCTGAAAGAAGAAAAAGAAGTTACCTACACAGCCATCACCCCTGTGTTTCAGTGGCATATTAATCCAAGATTTCTATGTTAATTTACACTTAGATAAAATCTTTTCCAAATACATCAGTGCAGCTGAAAGCTGCTTTTGGTTTTGGGAGGGGTTTTAAATACAAGTAATTCATTTAGCTGGTTGACTGCATGAAGCATTACCATTAAAAAAAAGACCTTTTTTTTCAAACTGAGGATTCTTGTTCTAAGAAATGAGGACTATTTAATGTGAAAATCAAAATCAGTGATGCTTTTATACACTGGTGTTTGCTACTCCTTTCACATAACAGCCTAAACTGGCTCTAACCAGAATCGAAACAATGTGGGGAAACTCCAGCGGACAACTGAGTATGAGGACAAGTACGTTTAAAACAGAGCTCAAATTTTACAAACAAAAACTTCACAGATCAACTCAACGGATAACTTCTTTAAATCCACACATAAAACAGCAGAAACATCAGCAGCATGAGGCTGGGGGCCAGAAATGGCCCAAGACAGACTCAAACCCCAGCTCCTGCAGTAGCCTTTCAGAATATTGGTTGTTTGCTCAACACAGTGAGCCAAACGGTTACCCCACTGCAAGTCTTTTAAGCAATAGTTGCAAAAAAACAACAACAAAATACCACACCGTGTCTCTTTAGCTTGGGACAATTACACCCATCAACACGCACTTATTGGAAAGTTTATTGGTTACACTTTGCTAGTTCCAGATTGGATCTCTTTTCAGAACTGCCTTAATCCAACATGATATCGTACACATCCTTCTGAGATTTTGTTCTTTACTGACATGCTAGCATCACACAGTTGTAAATCTCCCGTTCCAGCACATCCCAAATATACTTAATTGGATTGAGGTTTAGTCACTGTGGAGGCCATTTGAGTACAGTGAATTTGTTATGTCCAAGAAACTATCTTAAGATTATGTGATCTTCAGAGATGGGCAGTAACGCGTTACTTGTAACGCGTTACTGTAATCCGATTACTTTTTTCAAGTAACGAGTAAAGTAAGGGATTACTATTGCAAAAACGGTAATTAGATTACCGTTACTTTCCCGTAGGAACGCTGCGTTACTGCGTTACTATAACCGTGATTTTCTTGCGAGAATGTCTCATGACAGTGAGGTAAGCGAGTGTGATGTTCGTGACAACAGCTGTGTGCAGATCAACAATGGATACTATATCGAGTGCGGGAGAGAGTATGAGCGTGCAGCGTTTAAAGCGTGGAAGTACTGACCTTACTTTGAGTTTGATTCCGTAAAAAGAGACAAAAACATTAGTGTCTGCTGTGCGTGGGAAGAAAACTTCTTTTTACAGCGAAAAAAAACCCCCTAAACTTCCAAGCAAGCACCGAGTAGCTACGACCAACTTGACCAACACTGGTGATCTTTGTGATACGGCGTGCTGTCCTGCTGGAAGCAATGATCAGAAGATGGGTATACTATGGTCACAAATGGGTCAATATGGTCAGCAACAATACTCTATAGGGTGTGGCATTTTAAGTAATGCTCAGTTGTTACTAAGTTTCCCAACACGTGCCAAGAAAAAATCCCCCACACACCACCCTGAACTGTTGTTACAAGGCATAATAGATTTATGCTTTCATGTTGTTTATGCCAAATTCTGATAATAACTTGCAAATGCTGAAGCAGAAATCACCAGTGTGTGAACTTCAGCAGGTTGTGTTGACCATGCCTTACCGTGCATAATGAGTTGTTGCTATGTGATTGGCTGATTAGATAATTGTGAAAATGAGCAGTTGAGGCTTTCCTAACAAAGTAGTCAATGGGTTTATTTCAAAGTAATATAACAATATACATGAAATTTATTCTACATAATAACTGTCTAGAATTTCTCTTTTCATTAAGCTGTGAAACGTTGGACTGTGGAGCTGTTTCTTTTGTTGTATGGTGAAAAGAAATTCTGAAAAACAACAAAGCAAAATTTGCATCTTTTTCTTATTACATAAATAATACTTTTTTTGCATTTATTCACTCGAATGCTGTGTAACTATTTAAATAAAACACTGTAAAACACATTCATTATTGGAGGGAGGACACCGTATTCCTGGATGTCCTCTTGCCAGTGGCACTCTTGGCCAAATTCCAGCAGCTGTCCCTGAATAAAGCTCTGGAAACTTAACAGCGTCACTGCATGCAAAATTTGGCACCAGCAGAGAGAATGAGAACGGGATGTGGCTCACTGACAGGCACACAGCATTGTGTAACTGAAAACTTGCAGGTGGAGGACACGGGTTAGGTAAGTTAGATACATGTGAGCATTTAATGCTGCTTCTTTTTTTTTTTCCAATTTCTGTCATTTAAAAAAAAAATGTTGTCGTTCTAGTGATTTTTAGACTCTTTGAATGCATTTCCTCAAACGTGTTCAAAACTGTGCATCTGTTGTAAAGATTTTGCTGTCGTACAAGCACATGTTGGCCTCACATCCGACACAAAGATGGACACTACAGATGACAACCACACAGAGGGGATAAAGATGGAGATAGAGAATCAGCAAATTGTAGAGAATGACTGTTTTTCCACCTTATCGGATAAAACGCATCAACATCTGTTGATCAGTGAAAGGCCGTCGAGCAGCTGCAGGATGGTCAGATTAAGATCCAGACCCAGTCTCCAGTCAACAAAAAGCTTCCCCCCTTATAGTCAGTGCATAGGTGGACTGGGAGAGGACGAGGACGAGGATGATCAGGACAATTCAGACATGGCTTGCCAGTCAAACGCCACAAATGTGAAGGAAGACAAAACAGAAGAACTTCAAAGCACAGAACAAAACAAAGAGCTGACTACAAGATCTCCAAGGGACTGGCTAAAGGCAAAATGGAAACCTAGGAGGAAGGAGAGGTCGGGGGGAAGCTTTGAGGTCGACGCAGACAGCTGCGAGAGAGGAAGGTGGAGTGGGAAAAGAAGGGTGGAGGAGACTGAAAAAAAAGAGGAATTTGATGATGATGACGATGATGAAGGATGTGCAAATGCTGAGGGAAAACACTGGAGAGGTAGAAACTCCAGCTTTGAGAAAGTGAGGAAAGAAGAGGAGGAAGACGAAGATGGGAGATCGACTATTTCAGCAGTAGAAGGAGATCCAAAGAGCAGCAGGGAGACCCCAAAAAGGAATGATGAGGAGGAACTGCCAGGAGTGACAGAGGGGTCCACAACACAACAGTGGTCCTCCCCACATCCTATCCTCTCCAAGCTTCTGCACTCTTCCACCTCCTCCTCCTCTTCCCTCAACCTTTCCTCCGCAGAGAGCGACGAGGTCTTCAGTGAAGGAGAGGATGCTGGGTCAAAGAGGAAGACATTCAGGAAGGTGAGGATATCTGAGAACAACACATGATACACAGATGCAGCTTTAAAGTATGTTCTCATTTTTGGGGGGAGGGGGGTCCTGGCTGATACACTAGCATTGGCTCGTGTGTCTGGCTGCTCTGGTTTTCCATGGAAGTAAAGTAAAACCATGTTTCTCAACTGTTCTGTGCACCTGTGGTCCTACTGATTTGCATGGGCTTGAAAGAGGACTTTGACAAAGTCAGATTTGAATGGTGTTTGCATGCCTGGCTGCTGCTGCTGCTGCAGATATGAGAGTAAAGAGCGAACAGAGGGAGGATGATAGGAAGCGCGCTCTAAACACAGTGTGTTTGCATTGTCAGACTTGCTGGTTGACTGCATGAAGCATTACCATTAAAAGAAAAACCTGACAGTCGGCTGTAGCAGGCCTGAAGAGTTTACAAAAATTTTAAACCAGCATGGTAACGTTTAATATGGAAGTGTGTATGATTGGAAGAGCTTAAAAATGATGTAATAGAGACATTTCCTCCAAACTGCAAGCCTGTCATTTTGTAACAGTGCACTACTGAACATGCTTGGCTCAGCTTCAGCTGCTTTTGGGTTTAGGTTTTTCATTGGCTACCTCTGTGTCTGTTAGAGACTGTTTTGTGTATATACAAAGTAGATCGTAACTGCTGAGGAATGTTCTGTTTGCATTTTTCAGAGTTTGTTAAGGCCACGTGACTACATGGCTCCCCGAAGTGGGAAATCAAAGAATTTTACGTAGTCATTTTATGCTTTTGTCAAAAGAAATGTACAAATGAACCATTTCCAAATTACAGAGAATTAAAGTTCAACGTGCGTCCATAGCTATGATTTCACTGTGAATGTTTTGACATTTCACGGCTGCAAACGTGCGTAAAAACACACATACTTGCCGCCACGCTGCCACGGCTTAAAACAAACCAGTTTCTGTTAATTTTATTAATAACATCTCTGTTTTTCCTACTGTGACAAAGCAAGTTTAGCCCTTCACACTAACAAACCGGCTTACCCTGCTTCTTTTTGCATGCATGCTGCTATTCCTGTTGTAGGTAAATTCGGCACTCTAAACTCCCTGCAGGTGTTTGTCTTTGTGCTTTACACATAGGTAACCTACATATTAACAAAGAAATGGAAGGTATTCTCCACACCCTGAACTGGCCTTAGAGATAATAGTTGTTGGATAACTACTAGACAGGAATGCTCCTCTCACGTAACATGCTTTTCTTTTTATGCCTCAGTGCCGCTCCTGGAAAACCTTCCTGACCATGATGCACTGGTCTATGAGCCGGCAGAGCTCCTGGGTCCAGCTGGCTGGACATCAAGGCATGTGTGTTACAGTTTCTTCCACACAGACACGTGCAGGCTTTCAGAAATCAGCGTGAACACATTTCCAAATGATGCTAGCTATGATGCTGTCTAACACATTGATGTCTACATGATTGCAAAGCTTTCCAAGAGGACATTTTTGACTTGTAAATATGAACTGAAGTCACCACCGGATGTACTCTATGTCATCACCACTGCTTGCCGGCATTAACTCACATTGACTCATATGTAAATATCCATGTGACTGCACATTATCTCAGCTCTTCACGGACTTAGTCATTGTTTTAGTTTGTGTTTCAAAAGATTATTAGGACGTGGGCTAGTCATTGAACAGTGGATGGTTAAAACCAGGAGACAGTGAAGCTCAGTATTACCTTTACTGAGGTGTCAGTCTTGAAAAAGTTTACTATGCTGAACTTAGGCAGTACCCATCACTCTGCTTCCTTCACTTATTGCCTTATTGATTGTATGGGAACAATAATTTCATCTCTTCTTGATGTTTGCTGATGTGATCAGGTAACTTCCAGGTCAGTAAAGGAGGCGAGGTGCTGAAACTATACAGTGAAGTGGAAGCAAACTGCCTGGATTGCCTGATGAGAGACCCGCTGAGACCCTTTGTCCCACAGTATCATGGCTTGGTAACAAGAGGGGAGCTCTGCTATATCCGCCTGGAGGATCTGCTAAGTGGCCTGAAGAGGCCCGTCATCATGGACTGCAAGATGGGAGTCAGGTAAGGCGTCCCTCACAGGTGACTCATCAAGTCTTGATTGCAGAATATTAACATTCAGCTACATGAAGGGCTTCAAAGATTTCAGATTTTATGAATAATACGCTACACTGGTTTTAATGTATAGAAAGGGTATTTGGGAATAAATTGTTTATATCATGTTCTTGCTATGATGACTAACATCTACTCACGGAAGGTTATTTTTATATCGAATCCCAAAAAACTGACAAAACATTAAAACTTCAACATCCAGTTTGTTGTTTTGAATGGTTCAGATACGTCTTTGTGTCCACAAGGAATGAATTGAGTCTTACCTTCAAGTGAAACCTCAGCATCTAAACATCACACTTTCTGCTCACGGCCAGGAATTAAACCTCCCCTTGAATTTCACTCACTGTGGTATATCACACCATTACTTCCAGTCTGATATTGGTGTTTTTGTTTACAAAGTTTGAATGACCCCTTTGTCAAAACTAAATATCTACATTTTCTTTGCTAGAACCTACCAAGAGGATGAATTAGTCAAAGCTCGTGTCAAAGCTCCTCTGCGAAGCGACATGTACCAGAAGATGGTGAAAATGGACCCTTCTGCTCCGTCAGCAGAGGAACATGCACAGAGGGGAGTCACCAAATGGCGCTACCTTCAGTGGAGGGATTCAATCAGTTCTACGTCCACGCTGGGCTTCAGGATAGAGGGCATTATGGTAGGAGTAAAGGCCAGGGAAGGAACTGCACTGTTTATGTTTATTAAAACGATCCGTCTGATAAAGTATCTGTTTCTGTCTCTGTGAGTCAGATGGAGGATGGTAGCATCCAGCGGGACTTCAGAAAGATTCAGACTTTAGCTCAGGTCACTGAGGCACTGCTTTACTTCACCAGGAGCCAGCTGGACACTCTGGTCAGTTCTGCTAACATGTAAAACTTGTCCTTTAGAAAACGCACCTGAAATCATGTCATAGTAAGAAAAAGATTGTTTGATAACAGAAAACAGAACTGGCAACTTCAAAACTGATAATGAATGCAATCCTTAATGAGCAAGCAAGTGGAAAAAGTGAGGATAAAGAAACCCTCAAGTGGAGACCTGGTGAGGACTTACATCTGCTGTGACCTGTCAGGGTGGTAGGGAAAAGTGTAGAGAAGTGCAAAGTTCTTGCAGTGTATACCTAAAGACACTTACCAGACCAAACTATTTTGAAAGAATAATCCAACACCAACCACTTTACAAAATGATCAGAAAATGTAAAATTACTTTTGGATTTTCTGCTCATTCACATCTCTCATTCTTAATTTTTGGAGAAAGCAGACCTGCATTTTCTGGCAGAGCTGTGACCATATTAAAGGCATCGTCTTTCTTTTACAAATAAGAGTGAAAAAGTGTCATCATGACCAGAGATGGGCAGTAACGCTTCTTCCAGTCAGAGAATGTTGCATATAATTAAATTTTTGCTTGATGCATAAAGTTAAAAGATTAAAACTAATAAAACAAGTTTTAAAAACTTGAAAAAAGACTTTTCCATTTGATTACATTTTATATGATGGATTATGCAGAAAAAGTAGAATTGGGCTGAAAGATCTATCGCTTTATCACCTATTCAGGTTGTAAATTGTGTTTTTAAAAAGTAACTAAGTAACTAAGTAACTAAGTAATTAATTACTTTTGAAAATAAGTAATCAGTAAAGTAACTGGATTACTTTTTTGGGGAAGTAATCAGTAATTAGTTACTGATTACTTTTTTCAAGTAACTTGACCAACACTGATCATGACTTGTCAAATGTGGGCCCAAATGCAGGCAGGAATGAGCTAAAAATGATCCGTTTATTAAAGATGTTGGCAGATAATCCACAAAAGGAAAAAAAACCCCACAAAGTCCAAAATATAACTGAAAATACACAAACATAAAACTTGGAAAACACACGAGGACAAGGAGACAGAAACAATTGTCACACAGGGGTATTTGGGGCAGCGAGGAGACCCAGCTGAACTGGGACTCTAATAAAAAGTCAAAACGCAAAATAAGTAAACTTGAAAATCTCGTAAACGGGCACACAAACTACTCAAGCAAAATGAGAAACAACTCAAACCTAAAGCATACTTGAACCCAAAATGAAACTAAAACTCTAAAAACTCAGAACCGTGAAGAGACCCAGGGATAGTGACACTGAGTGCTTAGAGCAGCCTACAGCCCAAATTGGCTGCACATACACTGACCTGGTTATCTGAAAGCTTTGGTCATGTCTAAGATGAGCATCCACTGTTGTAACAGTGAAAACAAGGAAAAGCATAATAGACCCCATTTAACGTTTTAGTTATCATAGCTTCACCATTTGCTGTTGCTAAACATCTCCACCCATGTGTGTTCTCAGAGAGCGTACCACTCCAGACTCCTGGCCCTGAGTGACGCACTAAAGAATTCGCCATTTTTCAGAACTCATGAGGTTAGTCTACATGTAGAGATGAATCTTGTTCAATTGTTCGATAAATAAAAAAACACATGAATTCATCATAGCCACTCTTACAATACCTTTATGTTTTTTAATCGATCAGGTGATTGGCAGCTCGCTTCTCTTTGTCCACGACCACAGCAAGGCCAGTGTATGGATGATAGACTTTGGAAAGACGACGCCTCTGCCTGACTCGCAGGAGCTCCGACACAACGTCCCGTGGTCTGAGGGTAGCAGGGAGGACGGCTACCTCATCGGTCTGTCCTCTCTCGTCGCATCTTTAGCCCAGGCCATCAGTGTGGCCTCCTGGCAGCAGGAGGAGAGCTGTGAGGAGGAGCAAATAAGCCCGTGAATGTGCATTTTTGACAGTCGTTACACAATTGTAAGTGGATGAGATGGACAAATCGACTGGTGTTACATCGGAGTGGTTTCATTCACTGGAAGAGACTTGATTTGTTAATGGAGATTGTGTCTTCAGGGGCTAAGGAGGAGGAAAAAGGGACTTCAGTGTACCGAAAATCCATAGATATGTGGTTGTGCATCTGGTATGTACATACTCTGACAGTTAAAACGACTATGTTACAAAGACCTTTTTGTTTTCTCATTCGCAAAAGACGGACAATCCAAGGAACATCTACAGATCAGGGGCTTGCCCAGTGAAGAGGCATGGGTTGGGAATGACTCTGCTGGAGATCTGTTTACAAATGCTCCTGTCTTGTTTGTTTTAATTTGGTTGGTGCATAACCTAAAACAGCTTACCTTTGTTGCAACATAAGCTCATTTAAGGTATCTCATTATGCGCACATCGACTGAACAGCCTCGTGCTCTGTCTTTTTTTAAGACAGTATGTGTAAAAAACATGGGTTAAGTACAGATTAAGCTATACTGATGAAGAAAACACAGCCACAATGTTTGTATTGTATTATTATATTGTTTGTATTTAGATTACTTACACATGATGCAGCTGAAATGTTTGTCACAGTTTTATAGGCTATAAATAACCTCACATATATATATATATATAAAATTAAAATAAGAATGCTTCTTTCTGTTGGGTTTTTATATATCCATGTCACTATTATCATCATCTTATATAAAATGATCAATGAGTTGCAGACATCCAAGTGATATGCAAAAAGGTAGATAAATAAATAAAATGCTAAATGGCAGTGAGAGTTTAACAGCTGAAATCTCAGGGCAGTCAAATCCATTCGATCGTTGCAAAAAGCAGGTTGAGTGAAATATTTCAGTGAGATGGATTGGTGCAGCCAAAAAGCATATATATGTATTACACTGCATGAGGCAGTGGTGAAGTGTTCAGCTGAAGTGACGGATGAGTTTAAGGTGGGGAGGGATCGTCTCTAAGCCCCTTCTTATTTGATGTGGTGATGGGCAGGTGGACTGATGAGGTCAGGCAGGAGTCTCTGTGGACTCCTGCCTGACCTCTTACACATTATGATCTGAAGTGAGAGAAGGAGGCAGGCCGAAGAGAGCATGGAGAGGTGAAAACACGTCTAAAAGTGAAGCTGCAAGGAACAGAGGTGGTGAAGGTGGATTTTTAAATATCTCGGGTCAACCATCCAAAGCAACAGATGGGGCACAAGAGAGGAGAGAGTCCAGGCAGCGTGGAGTGAGTGGAGAAGAGTATCAGGGGTGATTTGTGACACAAAGAGAACGGTGAGAGTGAAAAGGAAGGTTTACAAGATGGGAGTGAGACACTAGCACTGACAAAAATACAGGAGGTGCAGCTAGAGGTGGCAGAGCTGAAGGAGGGACAGGATTAGAAATGAGCACATCAGAGAGTTATAGAGGCAGGGCTGACATGGTTTGGACATGTGCAGAGGAGGGATAGTGGAGGAGGGTTGGTGTGACAGATGAGGACGCAAAGGGTTGAGTGAGATGGAGACAGATATCCACGGTGGCAATCCCTAAAGGGAGCAGCCGAAAGATATGATTTGTGCAAATCTGAAGTATTGTTAACATAATGCTGAGTGTTTAATTTAAAGTAAGGCAAATAATAATAACTGAAAAGTAAGCAGTAAAACAATTACAATTATTAACCCTGTGAGGTCTAACACATCATCGGTGATCTGAACTCTAGGTTATAACAATATGTTTTTGTTTCTCACTGACATTGTCCGTCAGAGGATAACAAAATAATCAGACTAACTTTACTTTTTAAATTCCTTTTTTCTGCAAAGTGTTACGGCTCAGAGCTAGGGTTAGGGTTTAAATAGATTTATGTACTTCAGCTAAATTCAAGTACATTTTTGTGTTCAAAAGTTTAGAAAAATAGAAATATCTGGCCCAAGAGACAATATTCCCCCAACATTAAGACATCATAATTAGCATTTCAGTGGTTGTAGACTGTCAAGATGAAAATTTATAGTTTTAGTAATTAAAGACTCCATCTATTGAAAACAGATTTGGCATTAAAATGTGACAAGTCTAAAACAGAGACCACAAATTATGATGCAGAAGTTTGCAATAATGTCTTGGAGCTGTTATTACGGACTATTGTTAAAAATGACAATGACTTAATTTTGGATTTTTTTTTAGTTAACAACAGGAAATACAGCAGAAAAATTACATTTTTCCCCTTTTGTTATTGTTTAACAACCTAATAATAATAATTTGTGTTTGATTGACAAATAGATGCCTGAATTACTTTGTTGTTAATTACTTTGTTAATAATAAAACTATTTAAGCCAAATATCAATTTTAAAAAATGCCATAAAAATACAAAATCTTACATTTGCCTAAATATTTTTTTTTTAAAGTATGCTAATATTGTGGCAGTTTAAGCGCTCAGGCTGCAGTAATTAGACGTTAGAGCTTCGTTTCGCCAGGGGGCGCCGTGTTGTTGGCACATCAGGAGACAAGTGAGCGGGAGAGACCGACTGAAACGCTAAAACGACACGTTTTCGGTACTTTTATGGGGGAAAATAACCAATAAGGTGGTAAAAAAAAAAAATTAGTGGTAAATATTGAATCTGGTCCTGGCAGGATACGCAGTCAACGTGAACGATACTGCTAGCTGCAAGCTAACCTTAGCTTCTGCTCACAAAGTTGCCCAAAAAGAAAGAAAGCATAAACTTCAAATTTCGCTCAAGAAGGCTGACAAAGAATCTGGTGCTGTTTTGAAAAGGAGTTTTTCAAGGAGAAAGTAAGTTTTTTCTGGGAGTTTAAGTGGTCTTGAGAGGACCAAGTGATCATGTTTCAGAGGAACTACCGCAACCTGGCCGTGGTGACACATGTGGTGAATGATGGTAAGTCTGACTCCTATTATTCTCTCGGCTTCGTTTAGCCCGGGTTTACATTACCGTCTAATCGCTTACACCTGCTTATGCTTCGTGTTTTAAACAGACATTGTGAATGATATTGCCTTAACATTGAATATTTAAAAATAAATAAGCATGCTACCGAGGAGGAAGGTGTAGCTATTGTTTACCTGGTCAGAGAATTTAGATTGTGTGATGCTAACGGAAGCCTTCAGGCTAATATTTTTAATGCATATGTTTTTATATTAATTAAATATATATTCAGTTGCAGTTTGGTTACTAAGAACCAGGATGGTCACGATTGTCGATAAAACACAGTTTGTACAGCTGACCCTATCCTAAAGTTTCTTTGAGCAACATATTATCAAATTATACTCCTTTTTAAATCCTGATAGGCCATATTAAAGTGCACTGTTTGTACAAATATAAGCACCTCTGGACAATTCCAGAATAAAATATTAAGCGCTTATTATGCCATTTTGTGATATTTCTGCTAGTATTAAGAAACCGTGCTGGTTCACTGTCAGGGCTTATTGGGACATCATTATTGTTATTGCTTCCAGCTGCACCTTCCTGCATTGAAAGTGCTCTGTCACAGGCATTTCTCAGAGCAGATCATTTGCCCTGTCGCTGTAGCTATTAATATGTAATGAGTACCGATAATGGCTGCATTCCATTTATGGGAGGTCCTGGTTTTATACTTCAGTGGCACAAATAATAGAAGTGAGTCATTAATATCACCTGAGTTTTTTTTTCTTACTTTTAAAAATCAGTCTTTTTTGCACATGTCACAGGAACTTTACAGTTATTTGGAGGATTACTGACAGCTGGTCAAAACAACATATTGAGATATGATTTGTGAAATTAGAATAAAAACTTCTGTAGGTTTAGGAAATGACACATCTAAATGAATCTTATGTGATTCTGTTTTTATCAAAGGTCTCAGTGTTACATAATGTTGAAATTATTTTCAAATTCAAACAATATAGTTTTTAGAAGTGTTGCTAAACGAGACAACCCCATTTTGTATACCCTTTGAAACCGCTGTAGTTTTGTTTTAAATACATTTGCATACTGGCGCAGCTTTGAAAAACAACAACAGACCGGCCCTTTGGCTAACTTAAAAGACAGCTGTCTGTGTTTTATCCCCCATCTTTGTGGAAATACAGAAGTTGGTGAGCCTTTTAAAGAGGTTCGTGTGTGATTTAAGTGGTCGGATATCCTACATCAAGCTTCGCGCTATAGGTTTTGCGCACATATACGCAAAAGTAAGTCGAAGCTAACGCTAGCAAAACCTAATTTGTACATTGCATGTTTTTTTTTGTTTGTTTGTTTTTTTTACTTGACCATAATCCCACCGTAGTTCGTTTTAACTGTCCGCTCCATTTTCTTGCCCCGGAAGAGAACCCAGTTGTGTTTCCGGCTTTGTCTTTTCGTTTGGGCTCGGCAGGGGAAGCTAAGCTAAGCTGCTAGTTACGAGCTGACAGTCACGTCGCGGTCGCCTTTGTTTCCGCTGGTCCACTCGGAATGTTGGAGTTTCTCCGACAGCCTTGGCTTTGAGTGCCGTGAAACAAAGAAAATAACCACCACTAGTATCATTGTTGTTTTTTTGTTTTACTCTGGGTTGTGGTTGTTATCCAACACTATTGGAGAAATATGGCGGACGGCGGGCATTACTACAACGGTAAGAAGCCACGTTCACTGCAGGTTTAAACTTACTGCACTTTTAACGACCTTTCCACAGATCGTGGAGACTTTATGGTGAGGAGAGAGGTCAGAAGCACCGATTTCATGATTCACGGAGGTAAAAATATGTCGAAGGCATCTCGGAGGTGTCATTTTGTGACCTTTTGGACACATGTTTACCCCGCACCACGCCATGAATATTTGTATTATTTCGCTGGTAAAAATGAGTCCAGAGAGTTACTGCAGAGATCAACAAGACCAGGTCTTGTCTTGGATATTTAAAAATGAGCATAATTTGCAAAAGTGTAGGCTTAATTAAAATCTGCCACAGAGTGTGTATTTACAATTGTAAGCTTCCTTTAATGTTTACATTGCAAGCTGTAACAGTCATTTGAGCTCTTTTCAGTCTTATCTAGTCCATGTACAGTAGCTGATTTAATTTAACTCATAATCTATGCCTTTTGGGGCGTTATTATTGCTTGTATTTTGTAGCTGAGATGTGATATTTAGGTTGTGAGCTAACTTACTTCTCCTTTACAGAGCATGATGACAGAACCGCACCACAGTTTCGCAACCGTAAAGGCAGAGGCCCTCACAAGGGTCGATATGACAGGTCTCGCAGGGACCGCCAGCGTGGAAACCACTCAGGAGGGTTTGGAGGTCCTGGACCACGGTCGAGGCTTGAAGATACTGATGGAGATGTAACTATGAGTGATGGCTGTCAGGACAGCAGCTCCCAGAACAGATTGTAAGTGTAATAAGTTACACTTTCATTGAATGCATTTACTAGAGTTTGTTTGATAAACTTCTCACAGTAATACTTTAGTCTAAGTAAACAATTAATGGTTTTAAACTGAAAAGAACATTTGCACAATGTATAATTTTCTTGTAAGGTGAGTAACACATGAACAGTAAGGTCTTAGGTGTTTGATGTGGATTTCATGTGAAGCTGTAGGAAAGGTGGTGCATCTTGAATAGCCCGCACAGGATGAGAAAGTAGAGCACCAGACCATTTTCACTTCTGTTCCTTTGCTGACATGAATAGTACCACAGGGAAAGTGAACAGGACTGAAACGGTAAAAGTGAACTGAGAAAAAATAAGTGATTTTGTTAGTCAGCTAAAAATTATAAAATGAAATTATTGAAATATCAGCTCGTGTCCTGCATCCAGTGTGACTTTTTTTTTTAGTTTCCACATCTTGAATGAAAAACTGGTTGATGAAGGAGAATATTCCAGGTAATAAAAAGGGAGGCCACTGTAAAGCAGTGCTTTAATAAGTTTGCCTGTCTGTGTCTCATGCTCTGCCAGTACATGCGTGTGACTATTTCACAAACACTGGGGGTAGGGTAATTATTTCTTTATTTATTTTAAGTCTACTACAATAAGAACTGCGAGTGTGAAAGCTGTGTTGGGCCTTAACAAAAGGTTAAAGCAACACTGAATGTAAGGAAACATACAGAGCATTTATCCGTATAATTTGACCTGATGCAAAGTCATGTAATGATTGTGGTTGGCACACTGGTGATTGCTTGTGCATATCATAACCACACTTGCTGCAGTCTACCCCTAAATGATGGAAATGGTTTTGAACTAGAATCGGAACACAAGTCAGAATGGCAAACAACGCAATTACAGAGGTTTTTATCAGGAATCTCCTTATTGCTATCTCGAGATATATGATTGATGAAGTCACTGCAATGCATGTTGAGACTGACCTACTGGTACCTTTAGCCCAGGGGTGTCAAACTCAAATACACAGTGGGCCAAAATTCAAAACTGGAACAAAGTCGCGGGCTAACGTTAATATTTATTGAAATATATTTATTCCTTCAGATATAAGAATGAATCTTTTCTTATGAACTCAAACATGTTTTGCTGAAAAACTGAATATGGAACAAGTAAGGCTTAATACTAAACAATATATATATTAGCTGTATAATACCAGTAGGCCAGCTCTAATAGTAATTTGGTATGGCTTCGCGGGCCAAATGTAATTAGGCTGCGGGCCAGAGTTTGACACCTATGCTTTAGCCCTTCTGCTCTGCACACACCAGATTGCAAAAATCTAGATAGGCACAACAAACTGGTAGTTTATCAAAGCGCCTCACATGCCAGAATTGTGACTTAATCTTTGGCAGATGGCATGATTTGCAATGATGATAATAGATAAATAAACTGCTTGTACAAAGACAGAATACTGAGAGATAGAACTTAAAAATTGCATTGATTCTTTTCCCTGTGTGGCCATATACCTGAATATATACTGCCTTGTTGTGTTCTCCCTAGTAACCCATACGGAAGACCTTTTAGGAAATTAGATGGACGGTTTGACAGAGACAGGCGACAAGGCAAAGGTGGAGGCAGAGGTGGAGGGGGTGGTCCCTTCAGAGGAGGAGAACGAGGTGGCGGAGGAGGGAAAAACCAATCGGGCTGGTACAAAGTAACGGTGTGTATCATTACGGTCACTCCAGGAAGTCAAAGAAACCACTTTGTAATCTATAAAGAAATTATATTTTGTTTCTTGTATTTTTGGCAGATACCACATGGAAGAAAATATGACAAGAAGTGGCTACTCCCAGCTCTCCAGAACATTTGTTCCGTTCCGTACCACCCTATACAGGTGCATTTAAGCACTTATAATTACTAGTTATAAACAGATTTAATACCTTTTTATATATTTCTTGAAGTAGCAAATATATGAGTAAGCTTTTTTAACAGTTTCTGTATGTTGTGTTCTGATAAAATAAATGATGTAATTCTTTGTGCCTATACAATTATTCAGAAAATATCTGCAGGACCCATGTAGTAAAATTTGTAAGTTAAGTCTAAGGAGATTTTAATTGTATTATTTATTTATTTATTTTCTTTTTCTTGTCCCATCTTTATCCAGTACCACGTGGACCATAACAGGGTCCATTTCTATGTGGATGACTCCTCTGTTGCCAGTGCTTTACACAAGTGTTCACATAAGATCACAGACACCGATGGTTATAAGGTATGTTGGTGTAATAATATCGATAGGTTTTTGTGTCATGTGTACTGTTCACGCCTATTGTACTCTGCTGTGCTGTTGCCTTAAGGTCACAGATCATTGGTGTGCTGCTACTGAGTGTTTATCCACCTACTTGAACAAGATAATGAATAACCATTAATCAAACAATCTTAATCTTAAGTTACTGATTTGTCATTTTCCATCTGTGTTTCTTCAAGGTCGAAGTGCACGTCAACAAAAGTGCTCCACCGTCATTCCTCCTCTCTGACCTGAAGCCTGAACACCTGGAGCATCTGAAGGTAGGAAGCACCCGAGTGGGGGCAGTGATTGTGGCTAAAAGCCTCATAAGTAATGTTCAAAATGTCTTTGAGTTTCTCTAATCATTGTGAGAGTCTGTTGCTCAAACTAATGGTGTTCTAGTGCTAAGTACACTGTTAAAGTGTCGTTCTTACATATATTAACTGTTTATTAGTGATGTTAATAGCACGTTTGTTTAAATGCAGTTTACCAGTTTAGGTCACAGAATTATAGAACCTCAAAGCAAAGCATTTTCATTTTAGTGATGCACATGTCATGAGTGAAAGTGAAAGTTTGTCATATCTCTAAGAAGATGGAGACAGGCGGCCTTTAGCCTGCATTTTTAACTGATCATCTCAACCTGACTCCCTGTCAAAAAATGCCAAGTATGGTGCTTGTCTTGTTTGTATGGTCTTGTTTGTAGAGACATTTTTAGAATGAAATTGCAGAAAACAAAGTTGACTAAATACACATTTCACCCGTTACTGCTAAATGTGGTAAGGCAGTATGATTTAAAATGACGACATCTCAGTTTCACAAGCATAAAGGCAAAGCGCCCCAAACTAACCAACCACAATGTTCAGAACTTTGTTATGATGCACTTAACATCAATAAAATGACTTACTGATGAGTGTACAGCTATCCACTCAACACAATAAAAAGGAAGAAAGCACCACCTTCTGGTGCTTTTGGGAAATACATGTTAAATTCTCAAGCAAGCAGACCACTGAACTACCAATAGCTGCTATATATATATACTATATATATATATTATAAGTATATATATATATATACTATATATATACTATATATATATATATACTTATAATAACTTATAATAACTGTAAATGTGTATTGTCCCAGTCAGGTGTTTTCAGAGTAAAGCTGCAACTATGGGAAGTGATTAGAAGCGTTAGTAGAACCTTAATAAAATATTTATAAATATTTGAAATTTTTATATGACTGTACCATAAGTTTATTATTTGTGTTGTTATATTTGGACGCATTGAGCAAACGGGTAAAGTGGTGGCTGCTTCGCTGCATTCATTTTATTAAATTGGTAAACTCTTTTTGCATTTGATTCAACAGAAGTGATCTGACCTGAGTGGTGGAGAGAGTTCAGAGGAGAATTCTTTTGCCATTGTGACCATTTTTGGTATTTTGGAGGCTAATGTGTTGATTCTTGTTTTTATCTGATAGCAATGCATGGCAAAACGTTTCGATGCCTCCCAGCAAGCACTCGACTTGAACAACATTCGAACAGACCCAGGTGATTATACGCATCTTTTAAAAGATTTTTTACATACATTTGCTACCAGGATCACACGGTTCATACTTATAAGTAAGTTTCTGACCAGCCTTACAGAAATAATGATGATTATTATTGTTATTACAATACTTGCATCTCTGCGAAATGGCGATTGAATGCCTGTTCTAAATGGCTTCCTGTGATGTTTTACACCAAGAGTCAAATCAATCCTCCTGTGAAACTGAACCTTGCAGAACTTTATTTACTTCCATGTAAAACAACACTTTAACATGTTTGTGTAGTGTTTTATTGCTAATTTTATCTTGCGTGACAGACCTGGTGTCCCAAAACATTGAAGTGATCCTGAACAGGAAGACTAACATGGAAGCTGTCATCAAGATCATTGAAGAAAACATTCCTGAGGTAACATTAGTGCAGTGACAGAAGCACAGGCACTTGTACAATCCACTGTAGCTGATATAAAGTAATGGAACACATTTAAGTGTGCTCATTGTCATTTTGTGTCTCATTTTGCCAGCTGACATCCTTAAACCTGAGTAACAACCGTATTCACAAACTGGAGGAACTGGCTGAATTGGTTACCAAAGTGCCCAATTTGAAAACGCTCAATCTTTCCCAAAATGAGGTGAGACTGACTACTCAGTTTGTAGAAGTATAAACAGGCATGACCTAGTGGTCCTTTGCACGTTGTGTGTGTATGTTTGTGCAATTTAAAAAATAAATAAATAAATAAAAAATCCTGATTCTGTGTGGTTCTCCAGCTAAAGTCTGATCGTGAGCTGGACAAGGTGAAAGGCCTGAAGCTGGTGGAGCTGTGGCTAACTCGAAACCCTCTGTGTGACGTCTTCAAGGACCAGGCCTCATACATTAGGTCAGTCAGCGATTCACGAGATTGAAAAAGTAATTCTTACAGAAATAATTCAGTGACTGTGTGTGGCTGTCTGAGTATGATGCAGGATGCTACAAAACAAGATCAGTTACCTGTGTTTGTGTTTAAGATGGCTGTAAAGTAACAAACCATTTTGCTCAGGAGTTGAGGATGAACGTTTGGACCAAGCAGAGCCAACTCATAAAAACTTTAACAACTTGTGTTTTCTGTGAGTGAAACACTGTAACTCACAGATATTATCTTTTTTTTTAAAGTTGATGGAGACGTACCAGTTGACTTAAATACACCATAAGCTTTCTGATCTTGTCACTGTGTTGAGGAATATTAAAAACGCCCTAAATGGAAATGATAACTGATTAATATTTGTCATTTATGTACAGATTTACTTGCATACAGACTTTTAAATATCCATGCAGTTGTGCATATACCTATGCACTTGTAGCGACATACACAAGTATTCAGCTGTGTGCTGTGCATTAAATAATCAAGGATCTGTGGGTATTTAAACGTTTTGGGGTTTGTTTGTTTTTTGGAACGTGTTTTTCCCACTCAATGATTAACGTTTCTTTTTCACACTGCAAACTAATCATTTCTTACTTTCAAAAGTTGCTGAGAGGACATCTGACCACAGTAAATTTGCACAGTGTTAAAATTAATTTTCCTTTCAGCTTGCTTAAACCCTCTGCAGTGTGAACAGCACTACTTCTTCTTTCTGACGGTTGTTCAGCTTCTCTTTGGGACTTCCTTTCAAGCTTTGGTCTCAGCTTTGTGTGTTGTCACTCTAGGCAGCGCTCTGCCTAGTACTCCCCTGCTGACATTGTGGTTACTTATCCCATAAGCTGCTGTAAAAATACTGTCACACTGCAGATGATAAGAAGCATGCTATTTAAAAAAAACAAAACAAAAACGGCAACAAAAAGCAAAAAAAAAAAAGTGAGCATTTCACATCTGATTTATTTCAAAAACAGGGATCCATAATGAGATTTTGAGCAGTACTGTAAAAGTGTAGACTCTCTGTTGGAGAGTGGGCAAGCCATTTTCATCTCGACAAATTTTGGATGAAACAAAGAAAATTTCCACAGCCAGTGTGTCCCCTCCCCTCATAGCACCCCTGCCCACTTGGCCCCCGTATCAGGCGAGTATGGAAGGCTGGATAGCCCATGACGGGTAAGATCCCACCTCGAAACCCTGGGACAACCTAAGGCAGGCACAGTCACGATTACTCGGCCTCAGTCCCTGTGAGCTCAGACTCACTGATGAGATGAAGTGAAGAAGACGGGACTTCAAGGGTAAAGCCGCTGGGCTGAGGCGGAGGGGGAAATGTCATTATCAATGACCAGTGATGAGCCAAAGAGAGAAAACACTCCCACTAAGTCTGATCTCTTTTGCCTAAAATGGGCCTCTGATTGTCTGTGAATGAAGTGGAGAGTTTGGCAAATATCCTTGACAAAACCTCTGAAGAAAATATGTTCTGAACTGGAAATCAGTTCAGAAAAAACCCCCAACATGAAAACACTTCCTCTTCCAGTTTCTGATGGCTGTGACCAGTACGAAAAAGCTCAATTATTATTAGATGATTATCACTCTACGTCATGTTTAACAGTCTCCTCCCAGTCCCTCTTTAACCAGAGGCTTGGTCCCAAATTTTACTCGGAAAAAAAAAACTTAGAGAAAGTTGATTTACTCTTCAGAGTGAGAAGGTTAGCTGGTAAATTTCGTACTTTAGCAGCAGGGGATGAGTACAGAATGAGTGGCGGGACTGCTAGGCTAAGCTCTCTTAGAGACCTGCTGTTGTTGCCGTTCGGCTCTCTTCTCAGGTCTGCTTTAATTGCTGATAATCGTGGGCACAGACACTGATGAAAATCACCCCAATGATGAATAGTGACTGTCTTCTGAATGTTAGGCTACTTGTGCTAGTATGTCACTGAACTGTACTTCACCTGTTTTGTTTTCTTGGTGACGTAGACTCATCTGTTCCCCAGCATCTTGGCCAGAGATTTTGTAACCACCTCTCTCCCAGCAATGCATAATCTCTTTATTTTAATACTTCAGAATGAATGTGTTTGCTGGATCCTGGTGTGGTCTCGTAAATCATGGGACTTTGCATGTTAGTATGTGTGCGCTCCTAGAAAAGTGTGCTTGTGTTGCTGCTCCATGTCAGATCTGTGTATGTCACCAAAATGGGGGAGAGGGTGAGTATACCAGCTGGTAAGTACACTTCAGTGCGGGAAACTTCAAAAGAGCACAGCAAAGAATATGAGAAGGACGAAAACGCTAAGTTGATTTGTGGATTTCCTTGTACACACAGAAGATTAAATCCTTTGTGACACTGGTTGTAATGAAACATTTAAATTTCATCCTCAAAGTGTAGTGTCCTAAAAATTCAACTGAAAGGCACAAAATGACATTAAGTGGATCAGCAGGTGTGACTGTCAGTTATACCCACAGTAATGAACATTATTTGTGTGTGTGTGTATGGGTATGGATTGTGACGATAACATTCCTGCTCTTGGTTTTTGTTCCCATACCAGTGCTGTGCGCCAGAGGTTTCCCCGGCTTCTCAGACTGGTAGGTTCCCACATTTATATCTCAAAAATTCACTATCTTTGAAGTCATTCTCCTTTATTTAGTTGTTCTTTTAACTAAAGATGCTATAAAATCCTTTTGAATATTCCAATAAATGTCATGTTCTGAAGAATCTGTTGGTGTTCTTCATTTCTATTGTTTTCGGCCGAAATGGGAAAAATGATCAGAGTAGTTTTGTTTCATGTGTTCCCTGGGAAACCCTAAAATGGTCATTATCTTTCATATGATACGCACATCTCCGGATTTTAGTTTTTGTATTGCTTTATTGATGTTAAACTAAACGTTTACGATAATTTTGTGTGTTTCACTTTAGGATGGTCATGACCTCCCTCCACCGATTGGATTTGATGTGGAAACGCCCACCACTATTCCCCCCTGCAAGGTCAGCTGAATGTATAGTTTTACTCACTGATATTCAGCATTGTGTCTATATTACTGTTAACTAAATTAGTTTAATCTGCGTTGTACAAATGCTTTCCTGTGTGACTTTCCAGGGCAGCTGTTTTGGCTCCGATGAGATCAAGGCGCTCATCCTTCGGTTCTTGCAACAGTAAGTTTCTCCTTTTCCTTTTTTAGTAATGAGGAAAACCCTGACAATTTTTTAGAGTTGGTGCACTGATAATGTGCCCACTGAACAATTAGTGTTTTTATTTGTTAATTTTAATTAGCTTTTAAGGAAATAGTTTTTTGGGGAAAAGGACAAACACAGAAACTAACTTCATGGCTTGTGACTGTGTTGCAGGTACTACAGTATCTATGATTCGGGGGATAGACAGCCGCTCCTTGATGCCTATCATGATGGAGCATCATTATCAATCACAACACCTTACTCCACCCAGAACCCCTCCAGGTGAGGACACAAAAGCACATTTGTAGATAACTTACTACTCTGATTAATATATTTTGGGTGTTTTCATCAACAAAGCAGAATTAAGCTTTTCATTGACAAGATGTTTGCATGGGTTGCTCTTTCTGTGTCCACCCCTAACATTGAGTCTGTTTGTCCCTCTGCTGTTTAGGAGCAGTCTGGGAGAGTATTACAAAGACAGTCGAAACCTGAAGAGAGTCAAAGACTCCAGTGAGTATCTTTCACTGTCTAAATTGAGGTTGTCGGGATTTGAGACGTCTCCTCATGTTTTCCCTTTCCAAATTTTGACTTCTTTAGCGATACGCTTTCGACTGCTGAAGCATACACGACTGAACGTGGTGGCTTTCCTCAACGAGCTACCAAAGACTCAGCACGACATCGCCTCCTTTACGATTGATGTGAACACCTACACGGTGGGTTTTCATTCTGTCATCCACCTTGACGTTTTCCTCTGAAGCAATTTATTGTTCTAATTCTCTCAAAACATCTTTTCCATTTACAGAATACACTACTGTCATTCACAGTGAGTGGAGTCTTTAAAGAAGGTGAGCTGTTTTAGTCAGAGTTTTAGAATTGGTTCTGAACAAAGGGGCATACGTGTTGATTTCTTTACTAATTTGTTGTCTATCTGTTGTCTGTTTCAGTTGTTGTTGATGGGAAATCGCGAGAATCCACAATGGCCTTCTCTCGAGTTTTCATCACAGTCCCAGCAGGAAATTCTGGGTGAGTTTTACTGAGCTCCCGGTGGTTGATATGATCTTCCCGTGGTGCATAACGAAGTGTTTGTTTATTGTTAGGCTTCAGTCTGCGTCTTGAGACAAGTCTGCAACAACTTGGCACCCACCAAACACTAGAGAAAAATGTGTATTTCATGAAATTGGTAACACGCTGTGTTAGAGTCAGAGAGTCATAACGGTCAAGTTAAATATGTCAAACATATTACATGCGTGCGTCTCCTTGTAGAGCCTGACAGCAGACTGTATTGCAGATGAACCTAATGAGAAATTGTACCAACAAACAAAAAGGACATTTAGCTTCTCCTGTGTATAACAGAAACAACCAGATATCCTTATGTTTTCTGTGTGGTTCTTTTGTGACAGGTTGTGCATTGTCAACGACCAGCTTTTCATTCGAATGGCCACAACAGAGGAGATCCGCCGAGCCTTCGTGGCTCCTGCCCCGACTCCATCTTCCAGCCCTGTCCCCACCCTCACTGCACAGCAGCAAGAGATGCTCACAGCTTTCTCACAGAAGTCTGGCATGAACCTGGAGTGGTCACAGAAGTACGTTTTGTTTCCTGCACATATCTTTTTGTGGTCTTGTGTATGATCCTGTATTTAAACATCTAAACATACATCTTTAACAGGTGTCTACAAGACAATGAATGGGACTTCAACAGAGCAGCGCAGATCTTTACTCAGTTGAAGGTAACTTAAATTGTATAATAATAATAATAATTGCTCTGTTTATAAATCAACATAGAAACACTATTGTGAAGCCATGGCTTTGAAATATCTCCTTTTGTTTTCTCTTTCCAGGCTGAAGGAAAGATTCCTGACGTAGCTTTCCTAAAATAAAGAGTGGAATCAAATATCTGTGAAATAAACTAAAGCGCAGTTACTTTTATTTATGGCTTTTGTTCTTTTATTCGCTCACTTTTGTTTAATTATGAATGAAGTGGATCAAGTCTACTTGTGTTAACTGTTTTAACAGCCAAATGTCATTCTGCTACTGTTTTTGGTTGTTATTGTAACCTTAGTTTTTGGTCATTTGTATAGATATCACTACACAGTTTTTATAGGAATAAAGACATATGGCCATTGGCCCATTGTATTCATGTGCTCATCTTGATTTTGTTTCTTTATGTTTAACAATAAAATATATTTTGTCACAACTGAAATTTTCTTCAAGGCTACATTAGAAAAGAGTGGAAAAGTGAGGGGGAAATGCCCAATAATTTGACTACATTTCAGTTTACAGCAAAAAATGTCAAAAATATTTTAATACCTAGAGTCCCAGAGAGCAGCCATTTGGCTTTTCTACCTTTAAAACCCGCCTTCCAGCCAAATGGCTGGTAGGCTTTTAGCTAATATCCTTAATCACGTGAACTGCTGCTTTTGTTATGTAAATAAGGTGAGGCCATGCTGAGCCACTTGGAGTGGTTAGTTTCCTGGGCCACAAGGAAACTTGTTTCAGTTTGCCATCTTGGGGAGAAATCAACACACATGGGAGTATTTCCTTTGTTGCTGAGATTTATTGATTAAAAACAGTACAAAACAAACAAACAAACAACCATTTGTACACATATTTACAAATAATAATAAAAAGTGAGTGAGTACATTTTCAGCAATCACTCACCATGGCAGTGCCAGGATAGTATCTGTAGTCTGCATTTACCACATGTGTATCTGTAGCAGTGAACACATGGCACAGTGGCATGATTGTTCTTGCATTTGTGTTTGACCTGACACATGGCTCTTTTTCCAGGGCTAGGTGTGGAGGGTTGTGTCCAAAGCAACTGTTCTTTTCTTGCCTTCTTCCCAGCCATATGAGAGTTAGCCAACTCTCTTGCTAGTAAACCCCCACAAGATGACAATTGCATCCACCTCAACACAAAAGGAAGTTCACAGCTTTTAGCAGCTCCCCACCCCCACACACAAACAAAGAGGCAGTTGGCAGTTAGAAATCCCCAATCATTCACACATCCCCACTCCCCAGGTAACGACCTAATTTACATATGAATTAATGCTAAAAGACTAGCCAATTTAGCTTCCACTTGGCTGACAGAGGGTTAGAAAAGCCTGGGACTTCAAATAACTGAGAAACACTGACTTATTGAAAGATGTAAAATCGATAAGTTTCATTGGGGAAAAAATAGATCAATGGTGCTGCTCCTGGATGACTTAATTTATCAGAAAGTTTTATCCTGGCAAATATAAATGTGTGGGAAACGTTGACATAAAAAATACAGTATGGAACTTTTTACAGTGCTGCTTTAGTTCCTACATCTTTATGGCTGTCCAGATTGAAGTTTGGGCTAATTTAAGTTAATTATTTTTTTTGTATATCAGAGGCAGCTCAGGTTGAGCAGTTTGGAGACAAAGAGTAGTCTGAAGTGGTGGGAGCATGCGAAATGGAGGAAGTGTTATTAAATGTTGAAGGGAGCAGCTGAGGGAAGCTGGCCTTAAGTTTGTATTTGTTTTAGGGTGGCCTTACCTATGATACTAAGACTTAAGATGTTTATAATATTAAATATAGTTAAGATAAACCCACAAAGTTGAATAAAAAAACAAATAAAAGTTTGGAGTTACAGAACTCTTGTTTACGTACTTGTTAGATAAAACCAGTTTAATTGACCAAAACAAATTTTAAGGTTAAAGAACAAGTGAAAACGATCTGGAAGAAAAATAAATGGAGACAATCCATTTTATTATTTTTACATACAAAGGTACACTGAAGCAGAATTTAAAAAATGTCACATTTGATAAAATGATAAGATTTGTGATTTCTGATCCTCCATATCGCCTTGCCTTCCATACAGTTGTATGTAAATGTTCAAATCTCTGGAAGAAAAATCTTACAATAAAAACGCTGACCTTATAAAAATGGCGCCTTGGTAGATACGTTCCTTTTCCGGTTTTTGTCTACGTCAGTGTGACGAGATACGCACGGACGTTCCATCAGTTGGCGAATGATAACAATAAACAACCCCGAAACAAGGGATACGCGAAGAGGACTTATCGCTGCGATTCGACACAAAGCTGGCGAAAATATGAGTTGAGACGGATACCGTCAGCTGGAGTAAAGTCTCGAAAAGTATCGTGGGAGCTTCTTGGGTCCTGACACAAAGGATTTTGTAGTTTTTGTGTCCACCTTAGGGAGAACTAGAGTTACGGTATACCCCTTCCTTAGCCCCTTGTAGCTAGCTGTGGCTCATTCCTTGTTTTTGCACACTTTGTTTTAGTCTGTTATGCAGTTTCCAGAGGACTGTACTCGCACTCGTTCTCCTCCACCACCTCTTCGCTCCCTCTCCCCGCTCTCTCTGGCCCTATGTCTCGCTGGTTTTTCCCCTGGTCGGGCTCAATCAAGAAGCGGGCCTGTCGGTACCTTTTACAGCACTACCTCGGTCACTTTTTGCAGGAGCGATTGAGCCTCGATCAGCTGGGCTTGGACTTGTACAACGGCAGCGGTGTCATCAAGGATATCAACCTCGATGTTTGGGTGAGTTTTTAACCGTGAGGAGAAGGTGATCTTGGCACGCGAGCAGTAGCCATCAAGTGTTTTTGTCAGACTCGTGCTCCCTCGACTATTTCGCAACTACGCTTGAATTCAACAACAATCTCCAGCGTCGGGCTCCCAGCCTAGGTCACATTTCTTCGAGGAAATCCACTCTCAGGAAACGCACCACTAGCTCACGAGTTTAGGTTTACCTCAGCATAAATATATATGCCAATGGCACACTAACTATGCACTTCCTCAGCTTTATATGTCTACACCCAGAGTGATGAGGCAAATGTGAAACCGCATATTTCAATTGTTTTCTTTTACTTTTACTTCTTAGCAGCTGCTTACTAACTGCCTCCTCTTTACAACAGGCGGTCAATGAGCTTTTGGAGTCCCTGGGGGCCCCTCTGGAGATAGTAGATGGCTTTGTGAGCAGCATAACGGTGACCATCCCTTGGCAGGCTCTCTTGACTGATCACTGCACCTTAGAGGTGTCTGGTCTTCAGATAACATGCCGACCCAAGTACCGAACCAGTAAGTTCACTTAAAGTATATGTTCTTTTCATTGAGACACCGAACACGCCTCAGCCAGCATCTCAGGTTCTTATCATTTCTTAATGTGCAAACCCAGTTTGACAAAATGAGTATAATTATTAAGATTGCATCATTTATCTTCAAGGACACTGCAGAAGATGTAAACAGGATAAGAAAGCATTCATTTGGTACTATTTATGTGAACAAGGACTGCAATAATTCTGCCATATACTTTCATATGTTTGAGTCTGACAGATATTAAACTAATGATGCTAATTTGTGAATCCTTTCAGGTCCACATCTAGCTCAGGCTAAATCTTGTCTCATATGTATAACTTAGACATCATCTCACTAAAAAAAAGAAATTAAAAGAATGGTAACCAGCCAATGCTGAAATAGCTAAAGTACAGAAATCACTCAGTGCTCCCTGTTTCTTTGTCTTTTGCCATCAGGTGGGGGCTGGGACTCACAAGGTTGGTCGTCCAGCATGACCTCCAGCATGCAGCTGGCTCAGGAGTGCCTAAAGGACCCCCCTGAGGCTTCAGAGGAGCCCCCTGCCCCACTGGAGGGGCTTGAGATGTTTGCACAGACTATTGAGACGGGTGAGTGAAAGCAGTTTGTCTGCATGCAGATTGTCACTTGTCTAACACTAGAATTACCGTGCCTTTTTTTTCCCTGGTGCAAGTCCCTACTACTAGATTTACTAGCCTGAGCAAATTTACGTAAATTCCCCCCCGACCCTAACACCTCTTGGCACCCCGCTGAGATTTTCACAGGTCTTCAGCTCCATTGTTCTCCTGCTTTTGTTGTGCAAAGACACCCTCCCCCAACCCCCAACCATGAGAGATTCAGGTCTTTCCTTCCCTGCAAGGCTACTTTCTTTCCTTACCTGCAGCGTACAATACACCATGGTAGTTCTTGTCAATCCTTGTCACTACATTGCAAAACACATAACACTTATTGAATACTCCCATATTTTATTTTGCATGGAAAAGAACCATAAAACTAGCCAAAGTTGTTGTTTTGTATTGTTTTCTGTAAGAAAGAGGGGAAGCATCATTGCTGGCCTCATGGTGGTGTTGACATGTCTCAGCTTTGACATTTCAACCAATATTTTTAACTATTTATGATCTATCTCCCCGATTATCCCTCCACCTCATTCCAAATAGAAAGCCATCTCTGTGACAGCCTTCTTCTGTATATTATCATTGCTCACTTACTCCTGGCTGTTACCCATCATCCCACGGTTCATTTCCTACTTTGGGGGTTGAAAGGGGCTTTTGTTCCTCTTTACCAAACCCCCTGATGTTACCTAAATCAGAGGCTCCTCAGTGATGTAGATGTTTCTTTGGAAAAAGAAAAGAAAAAGAAAACAGGATTCTGGAGGTTTACATAAATATAAATAGGGCATGCTACAGGTCAACAGTTTCACTACACACTTGTTCTATCTATTCTGGGCAGCCCATCCCTGCTAAATGACATCCTTTGGCTTCCTGCAGACTGGATTTACTCAGGAGATTATATTATTGTGAGAGATGGGGAATCTGTTCATTTGCATCCAGCATGCTTATAGGTTTGTGTAACTAATGAGAAAAAAAAATATTGGGTAAATTTGAAATGGAACAGATTTAAAAACCTGTGATCTGCTCACAGTTGGCCACCTTAATTTACAATTTCTCCACATTGGTGTGGTTCTTTTTTTATGTTTATTTAGTGGTTTGTTTATGTAGTTACCCTTTACTCCATTACTGATAAGTATTCTTTTGGCCTATAGTACTGTCCAAAAGGCCAGTGAGCCACCCCTCATTTTCTATTTTGTGAGGAAAGTGAGATGCTAGTTGCTACTATTTATTGAAACACGTCCAAACATATGTAAAAATAAAGTATATAAGAAAAATACATTTCTAATTAGTTTGAAAGTTAATACCTTCTTCATCACACCCTGAACTCTCTCAGGCAAGCTTTCTGATAATTTCTTTAAGTAATCTTCAGGAATAGTTGTCTAGGGTTCTTAAAGGACATTCAAAGTGATTCTTTGGCTGGCTTTTACCTCTGTTCTCTCTTAAGACGACCCCACACTGCTTCAATAATGTTGAGGTCGATGCTCTAGGGCATGGGTCTCGAACTCCAGGCCTCAAGGATACCGTCAGCTAACTAAAACCTGCAGGACAGGTTTTAGATAGCACCCTGGGTCAATACACCTGAATCAAATTATTAGTTCATTTCCAGGCCTCTGGAGAACTTCAAGACATGGGCTGTATCCCAATTCAGGGTCTGCAGCCTTAAAGTACGCAGCCTCAATGGTCCTCAAGGGCTGCGTACTCAAAGACCGCTAAGGCCGGAAGTAAGAGGCTTGTGAAATGGGACGGTCTAGCCTCCGTCGCGCTGCCCAGGTTGCCTAGCAACCATGATAGCTGGAAACGTGTGGTTGACAGAAATGAAGGAGAACATATTTTGTTCACTTGTTCGTTTCTACACGAGCTTTGTGTGATTTGATAAGTATCTGAGGCTGAGACCACAGGACTGTAAAACATGATTGCTTCATTTCTGTACTGAACAGTCATATAAGATTAGCTAGTAAATAACAAATAGTTAATGTTGTTCATGAGACTAAAGTCAGTGTAAACATGATATGGCCAATATTATAGTTATTATATTAATCATTATTAGTTAGTACAGCTGTGAGTTTGAACTCACTCACTCAAATCACTTCTATTGTCACATCACATGTGCAGGTACACTGGTACAGCACATGTGAGTGAACACAATCCTTTTATTACCCATTATTCTTACAGATGCATCTGGAGATCAGCACACTGCATTCTTATGCAGTCCTATGCTAAAGGCTGATCTAAAGAACTCCACACAACAGTTACAGTTATAACCTCTGGTCTCCTCCCCCCTACAGTAAACACCCCCACAATGGAAATACACTAGTACAGTGGCCAAGGGTGCTGACACCCTGACCCCCATCTCCTTTTATGGTAGTGCCCGTTTGCCCTTTGTCTGCTCCTCACCCTCAGTAACTCTTGCTACTGTCCTGGGGGTGGGGGTTGATTGTCCTCCTGCCCTGTACCTCAGTTCTTTGTTCCCATCCCAGGCCTTTTTTTCTATTTTGTATTCTTACACTCATTAACCGCATTATTATAATGTTGCAAGCAATCACAAACTCTATTCTCTTTAACTCTGATCTATATCAAGGAATCTATTCTCAACATTCCTTATTATTAAACATTTGCACATAAATAAGTGACATAATATTCAGTACTTACTTTTCACAGTTTACTCTTCGGCCGCTCCGCTTCTGCCGTCTGCGGAAAAATTATCCACACCGACTGCCGCGCTATGAATTGTGGGATATGTTGGGCCACGAAGTCTACACTGCCACAGCCTTAAAATTCAGGGAAATGAAGGACGCATTTGAGGGCCGCATTTCGAGCAGCCTTTGAATTGGGACAGCCTTCGGCGCGCCACTCAATCGGCCTTAAAATGCAGCCTTTAAGGCTGCAGACCCTAAATTGGGATACAGCCATTTTGAGGAGGTCATTTAGCCATTTAAATCAGCTGTGTTGGATCAAGGCCATATCTAAACCCTACAGGACACCGTCCCTTGAGGCCTGGAGTTCAAGACCCTTGCTTATAATTGATTATGTTTGATGGGGGGGTTCTATCCAGGTATGCAGTTACTACATGGTCAGTATGTTTGGCATCACTGGCATGATGAAAAATCAAGCTGTTGCCAATCAGATGCGTTCCAGATAGTATTGCATGGTGAATGAAAATCTCACAGTACTTTTCTGAATTCAAAATTTCATCAATTCTGAAAAGATCTCCAACACCACCAGCTCAAATGCACCCCAAACCATGACTCTCAACTGTGATGGCTATAAACCACGGGTGGGGAACTCCAGGCCTCAAGGGCGGGTGTCCTGCAGGTTTTAGATGTGTCCTTGATCCAACACAGCTGATTTAAATGGCTAAATTACCTGTTCAACATGCCTTGAAGTTCTCCAGAGGCTGGTAATGAACTAATCATTTGATTCAGGTGTGTTGAGCTAGGGTGATAAGGACACCGGCCCTTGAGGCCTGGAGTTCTCCACCCCTGCTGTAAACATTTACATTAGTACCTCTCTCCTGATCTCTTCCGGATATACTGACAGTGAATTGAAAATTACTCGTCACTGATTCTAGTGACAGTCAAGTTCTTGTGTTTTCCTTCTATAACAATGGCTTCTTAACAACCATCCTTCCACTGAGACCATTTCTGATGAGGCTTTGTTAAACAATAGATGGATCAACTGAGGGTCCAGATGTATCTCTCCGCTCCTCTGTCAGCACTTTGCTAGATTTTTGCCTAATTTCTTAAAGACACAACTTTGAACTTTGAGATACTGTTCATCTGCTGTAGATTATTTTTTTAGGCCTGTTACTTATTTTAGCCACTACTTATCGTTTCCGTATTTGTTTTTTTTTTAAGACACACTGCACAACATGATGTGACATGCCAACTTTTCAGAGGATTTGGGAATCACCTTGTTGGTGCAAAAGTATAATTTTATGTGAGTCAAACTGTGTTGTCTGGCATTCATAGAGTCAACTAAAGACTCTATGAAGGGGAGGAAAATTATGTGCTTTTGAAACCGGCTGCTAGTAACAAGCGTTTAGAAGGCCTGGAGAACTATTGCTCAAGACCGTTTTAATAATTAGAAGAAATTCTGGCTCCTTGGAAGCATAGAGACATTAAAGGTGGCTCAAGACCATTACTCTGTGTTTTTTTTAAATTTATTTTTTATAATTGAACAACACTTCATACATATATATACATATAGTGTTACACAGTACAAGTGAGTTGTTCGACATTTATAATGTGCTATCAAACAGCATTAATGTTTGGTCATGGATATTTTTTTTTAAATTCCCAATAACTTTACAGTGCCCCCATTATACTTCTACTTCTTTTCCATAATGTACTTTACTGTTACAATGGTGACTGCTCATGTTAAATATAATTGATGTTTCAGATAAGGAGGCTGTTGTTTGCACAGGTAATTCTTTCTTTGTTTGATCAGTTCCAGGCAGTACTTTCTGTTCCTTACTTGGCTCTTGGCTCTTGGCTTTGATGCCAATGAGAGGTCATATCCTTAATATTGTCATCTTGGGCACACAGCTCTGTAATTCCACCAAGCTGCTGTTCAAATCTTTTGCTTCCAAAACTTTTAATTTCCTTACAAGAAAACATGTCAGTTCAACTTTGTTTCACTTCACATTTTTCCATGGTTGTTCATGCCCCATCTGAATTGGCTTTATTCCCCACCACTGTTGCCTCCACCATAGTTTGATATCCACTGTTTTAAAGGGAGGTGAATTAGAGCCTTTTGTCTACAACGGTTAGCTCTGACTTTGACAAATCAGAATTTACCTTCATTCAGGTTTGACTGTGCAGATGTGCTCCAGGGAGACAGTAGAGACACTGTTAATGTACATATTAGATCCCACCACTCATAGCAAAGCAGAGCTCATGTAAGAGATCGGTGCTAACGAATCGTTGCATATCTGTTTTGTCTGTTTTTTCAGTCCTTCGTCGCATTAAAGTCACCTTTCTAGACACTATCGTCCGCATCGAGCACCAGCCCTTGGACCTGGAAACAGGCGTCGCCTTAGAAGTGCACATTAAAAGGTGAGTTCCTGCTTCCTTTTTCCTAGCGGAATATGAGCTGCAAACAGGAAAAACTAGACCTGCTTTTCACTGAAGGTTATTTTACATACTTACAGTTACAGCCTCATTGATACTACAGTTAGAGTAGTAACAACATTTCCAGTAGTAATGGAAACACTTTTAAACGCATACATGTATAACTTGTGCTTCAGTAGTTCATCTGACAGTAACTTTACTTGCCTTTTAGAGTCACATTATCTTCATTCAGTGTATTAAAGGGAGCAATATGTGTTTGTGTGTTTATTTTGCTACATTTACGTTCACTAGAAATTCCTGAAATCTGCAAATGAAATAATAGTAGGCTTACTTGGAATTGATGCTTAAGTGGAAAATTACGCCGTAGCTCTGCTGTAGCTGCAAACTCCTCTGAAACCCTACGTTGTAACCTGGCGTGCACTTTGATGTGTGTCGGTACAACACAGCCGGTGTGATTGGTCTGTTCAGTACTGTTGATACCTCCTGTGCACTTCTGGCGACTTTTTCTTCCCTAGATTTGCATTTATCAGTGACAGAATAATAATCATAGCACTAGTTTAAGGACTCAGAAATGTCAGCAATTTCACAGAAGGTGATAGCTGCAACGATCAGAATGGATGTGGAGGAATGAACAAGCAAAACTTGACGGACAAAACTGACCACAACAAAGAGCGTATGCCCAGGCACATGAACGACTGGGACACAACCACAAGGTTATTAACACATAGTGCACCAGCATAAGGATAAGAGGTGGCAACAGTGTCGGCCGCTTCCAGAGTTAGGTCGTAGGTTCTACAAAGATTCCCCACAGAAGTCAGAAATCAGACCCTATAATTGTAATCCGCAGCTTTCAGAAAGCTCCAAATGTGTTCACCAATAGTGTCATATTTTAACCTTCTATCTAACTGTTACTGAAATGCATCGCTTAGTAAAATCAAATGTCCTTTCGCTTGCATTTAAAATGTGGCTGCATGTGTTTTGCATTACACTAAAACGTGTGCAGAAGTTGTCAAGTGATGTCTTGAATAGTCACTGATTTTGGTTTTCAGGGCTGGATGTTTATTCTTAGGGATTAAAACATTCTGGTGTTGGTTTTACTTATTAGCTTTGCATTTCGATGCATGGGGCGATCGTGGCCCAAGAGTTGGGAGTTCGCCTTGTAATCGGAAGGTTGCCGGTTCGAGCCCCGGCTTGGACAGTCTCGGTCGTTGTGTCCTTGGGTAAGACACTTCACCTACTGCCTACTGGTGGTGGTCAGAGGGCCTGGTGGCGCCAGTGTCCGGCAGCCTCTGTCAGTGCGCCCCAGGGTGGCTGTGGCTACAATGTAGCTGCCATCACCAGTGTGTGAATGTGTGTGTGAATGGGTTGATGACTGGATATGTAAAGCGCTTTGGGGTCCTTCGGGACTTGTAAAGCGCTCTATAAATACAGGCCATTTACCATTTACCATTTCAGAAATGTAAAATATTTTACAGTTAGTTTGAAAAAGTGGCCAAAAGTGACCTGCAGCCATTGCAGGTGGAAAATTGTATCAGATGTCATGTTTGTGGGCTAATAATATCAGCTAACAGATGTATCTTTTGGGCTGTAGCGTTATAATATGAGCCATTGTCATAAAGGTATAAATGCTGTCAGCACACACTCCTCAAACAGAAACTCAATGTGAAGCACAGCATGCTCACATTTTTCTGTGATTACCAAAATGGAGGCCAGGTCTTCTCTAATCATCAGCTGCTAAGCACGAGAGGCCTGTTCTGTTTATGAGCTTGCACTCCGTGGCCTCAGTGTGAAGCACATTTGAAACATTACCAGTATTCGGCTGAACCGTGGCTACAGATAACTGCACCCTATGCTTGAGGTGTTGTCAATAATAAAGTGTCTGTGACCGTGACATTCATTGATGACTATGGACACTGATGAGTCACTGATGCTGCGTACGAAACACCAGAATTATATATAGAGAGAGCTGTTCCTAATGGTTTGATGTATTCGTGCTACATTGTTGACATAACATTGGAACCATTTCCAACTGCATTAGTCAAGCATGATTAAATAAAATGCACTAAACCTAGTTTAAAGCATATAATACTCTATCTGTTTTATTATTACAAGGTAACTACAAATGACCCCCAATTTTATATTTTCAGATAGATCTTATAACTTAAAAGAAATCCTTAATACAAGCCTAAGAAGACAGGAGAGGATGTAAATTGTCATAATCAAGAAAGTGCTTTTAGCTCTCCGGCTACTTTCAGGCTTGCTGGACTTTAAATGGAATAAATCACAGTACTTTTTAAATTATTTAAACTATAGTTGCTAATATTTTTTTGACAATCGCAAGTTATTATTTGAAAAGGAAGGTAAAGATTACTTTAAATAGACTTGCATTACAGTATGCTCATTTTTTAAACTTCAATGCCCTGCACACGTCTGACTCTAAACCTACGTCCTTTCTGTGTCCCTCATATGTCATGACGTTATTGGCATTTTGCTGTGAGACTGATGACTCTCTGTTTTCCTGGCATATTGACAAAGCTGCACAGGTTGAGCTTTGCTGATCTGTGATCAGAGGCCACAAGGGCAGAACTGATTCAGGTCAAGCGAGGCATGTTACACATGCAGTGTTTGTTAAACAGGAGCTTCTGCTTCAGCTGTCCTGGTGCTGAAGGCACCGATCGTGTGAGTGTGTATTTCTGGTCAGAATATTACGTTGGTTATCAGCATACCATTAATTACACGACTGATGTTTTGTCACATTGAAACCAGTTTGCAGGTGTAACGTCTTCCTCTGTTTGCACCGTTATTTTCTTCTCACTTAAATTTGCTGTTATCAATAAATGGTGTACATTTCTGATTTTGCCATGTTGTTCCAGGCTGGAGTATTTCGACGAGGCAGTGCGAGATCCAGCCAGCCAGACTGCCGTGCCTGTCGACATCCACCAGCCACCCGCCTTCCTGCACAAGATCCTCCAGCTGAGCGCTGTTCAGCTGTTCTATGATAGCAATGGCATAGTACAGGTGATGGAGACCACGCTGCCTCAGATTTCTGTATCTTTTCTATTTTATTTTCTTTATTTTACCTTTTAGATTTTTTTTTCAAAATTTTTAGTTTTCATTTGGAATACAAGTAATCAGACTAACAAATGTGGAGAGCTTTGGCGACACGTTGCAGATATAACACAGACATGATCTGCTGATGTTTAAACTGAGACTATAAGATCAGTTCAGTCAATCTGACTGGAGAAAGTCTGCAGCTTTTAAAAAATGTCTGACTTCAGATCAGGTTACAGCTTTACAAACAGGATGATTTGTCTTTTCTTATGTGAAGTGTTGTCAGAAAAGAATGTATTAAAGTACAACTTCCATAATAATGGTATGTGATACCTAGGGAGGACAAAGTGGTGTGGATCTGCTTTTTCTTTAGAACTGAATTATAATTTACAAGTGGCATTGTGTGAAGAAGACAATGTTCCTGTCTTTCATCTCTGTCTTCATTTGTCTTCATTTGACAGGGTCCTCCTGAGGAGGAACACACAGATTCAGCCATGGCTAGTGAGGGAGAGGAAGGTGAAGGCGACGATGATAAGAAGGAGGAGGAAGGGGAGAAGGCCAAGCCACAAGTTGCCCCTCTATCCCAGCCGCTCCTCATAGGAAGCTGCTCCGGTTTCATTGAGACCACCGTCAAGATCAAACAGAACGACATGCTGCCCGGACCAAAGGTGCACGCAGCTCTCTCATGCACACCAAGAAATGCAAAAACACAACTACTGTCTCAGGCTGACTTCTCTCTCTTTTCTTTCTCTCTGATTCTTAGCTGGAGTTGGATGGGAAAGTGGGCTGTGTCCACATGCTGCTGTCTCCTGATCAAATAACCCATCTGACAGACCTGCTGGCAGCCCTCTGTATAGACACTGGTACAGAATATGTGATATAAACTAATTCATGGCCAGTTTTATGATTATGATTATGCCATGACCTAAAATAGTGTGTACCTTTATAAGTTAAAGAATGGCATTTTTGTTAGCTGACTCTAGGTGAAAGCAGGAGACTGGTTGAAGCATAGTTAGGTAATTGGGGGTATAGTAACATAAATAAATGATTTTAAAATTAAAGATTTCTCTGTTTCCCCTTTATGGTCATATAGGTTAAAAAGTATTGCCCTCGCTCATAATATTGCACCTGAAATGTATGATCCTCTGAACCATAAAGTAGTACGGGCTCACAAATTCAAGCAGTACATTGTACAGCCCCATAATGTGATAACGTCTCTGTCCTTAAACACCTACACTAGTCTGGCTTCTCCTGCTGCAGCCTGGAGCTAAACAATAATGTCACAGATATTTTTAAACACCTCCTAAATGTGAGGTTATACACATGGTCTGTTTTCCTTTGAACCATTTTAATCAGATATTCGCTCCTCTATTACCCAGAGCCAGAGACCAAGTGCGGCAGAGTGCACAGTCGTCCGTTAGACTCGGATGACCTGCGAATGATTGAGGAAGACCTCGGTAAGCAGCTCGGCTCCAGTCCCAGAGACGATGAGTGGGAAACTGAGCCTGACCTCGAGTTGTTTGTCACCGGCATGGGGAATGGAGGTACACGGATCAGTACAAGACCTCTTATACTGTGTCTGCTTCAAATGCATCCTAACATCAGGAGGACTGTTAAGAATCTGCATATTTAATTAAAAAGAAAAAGCCAAGTCAATTGTGAAGCTTTTTTTTTTTTTTGGGATAGTAAATGGTGTTTGTTCCCAATATCTTAGCTCGCAATTAATACACAGTTTCCTTTGATAGTGTCATTTAAAAAAGATACAGGACACCAGTCTGGTGTTTGATTGTGTGAGCCACAGAGAGTAGTCTGGTATTTTAATTTTATGTCTTATTCCTGAAGGTGTGTAAAACTGCTGCTCCTTTTCTTACAGGAACATGACGTGAAGAAGTGTTTGTTTACATTTCAGTAATTAATTACTCAGTGTGTCTGTATGTGTTTTCCTGCAGAAATGTTTTACTCTATGGGTCCTGCTGGGATGACGAGCAGTGTGACATCTGTCCGCTCCGGCAGTGAGCTGTCAGACAGCGACATGGAGTCTTCCACACACAGTCTAGCAAGCTTCACACAGCCGCTGTCTGCACAGGTACACAGTGTGTGTGTGTGTGTGTGTGTGTGTGTGTGTGTGTGTGTGTGTGTGTGTGTGTGTGTGTGTGTGTGTGTGTGTGTGTGTGTGTGTGTGTGTGTGTGTGTGTGTGCATGTTTAAATTTCTAACAGATGCCTGATCGTTCTAAGGTCCAAAAACTGTCAGAATAAATTTCTGGTTGATCTGTATTTGTATTGTGTGCTCATGCCATGAAAAGTATAAAAAATATCTAATATGATTTTTTTTTTTTAAACAATTATTTCATTTATTTTATTTTGGGCGTTTCACATTTGTTAACAAATGTGAAAATGTGTTTTAGCACCAATTGCAAGCACAAAGTTATTATGTATGTTCAAGAATAGCATGCATTAAACAGGAATTTGTAAATCTTCTTGTTCTCACTTGGATTTTTCCTGCCAGGGCGTCATGAATTGTCCCAGGAGATATCCTGTTGCTGGCTGTCTATCTAGTCTACCCCAGGCCAGCGGCCGCAGAAGAGGTAATGTGGAGTGCTAAGTAATGGGTTTATGTTGGGAAGAGTGACGGGTGGGATATGTGTAAAATGATTTTGGTGAAAGTACACAGTTGTACATTTTCCTAGCACAGCAGAGAGATGCCAGAGCTATTTGTCCGGCCAGAGGACTGAACAGTTTGGTTGAAGCTCACGCTCTACCTGAATACTTCAGGAAAAATGTGCTGCTATTGATTCAGGAAGCTTGAATCTTTCCAGCTTCACAAAAGCCACAAAGTTATTGATTTTTCAGTATTTTCAAGTCTTACTCTTCATTTTGCCTTTGCTATAAAAGGAGCTGAAGTGGTGAAGTAAAAATAACTAAGTCAGGGAGCATCTAATTGGTCTACCTGCAGACATACACCCTGAATTGGGTTGACAGGTTTGCATGTAGGCTGTGTTTAATGGGCAGTCTTGCAACTTTAGATGAAAACAAAAAGCTTGCATGTCTGATATATATATGTACACATTAAAAAGTTAGATTTTCAAGAAAGTTGCTGGACTTTTCTAGGAGAAACAGCAAAAGAGAAGGGAAGATGGTGTTAAAATAAGGGAGTCCTGGCATTTGTGCCTATAAAAGAATCAGGGGGTCTAATATAACAAGTGTCATGATTGCACTTAGTAATAGAAGCAGTGTCTTAACACTATGACACCTAAATGTAAAGCAAATTAAATTTACTTATATCCTTATATTAAGCAAGAAAGCCTGCCCATGCTTTGTCTCTATGCTGAACTCTCATCTTTGCAGGACGATCACACAGCGGCCAGGCAGAGCAGCTGAAGCCTGACGCGTTGCTGCGACTGACCCTTGGCGGACTCACTCTAACCCTTCTGCAGGAAGATCCACAACCCTCCAGTGCTGACGGAGCCTCGTCATTGGCTCAGGTGTCTAACGTGTTTTTCAAGGAGCTGACCGCCTTCAAGGACAGCATGTTCAGTGAAAGAGACTTCCATCAACTGAGAGGCGGATTCGCCAAAGCCTGCCCACACTCAAATCTCAGGTTAAAAAATGCACACATCGTCTTTAATGTGGTTTTGTATGGAAGGAGATAGAAAAATACACTTTCATAATCAGGTGCTTGTGATTGATCATTAGATGGTAGTTATATATTTCTTAAGTACTACAAACATTAATGAAGTTAGTCTGTAGGTATTGAGGAGGATGCAGATGTTTTGGGAGGGTTTTTTCTCCTTCTTTCCGACTTTTTGTTGGTCCTGCTTCCGTCCTCTCTCTCAAATTGCATTCACACACAGTTGGTCAAGTTTTCCCACCGAGACCAAGAGTTTGTTTCTCTTTATCGTTCTCACTGCAGATTAACAGGAGCAGCGGTGCAGGTCGCCTGTGAGATGCGGAGTGGGAGACGCCAAAACAGGGCTGTGACCTCTGACCTTTCCTTCAGCAGACTGGAGCTGTTAGAGTGCCTCTGGGAGGACGGAAAGCCGGAGTACTGTGAGGTAGATCATCTCTCTGTCAGTCTGTCAAGCTTTTAAACAAAAACAGGCCGTGTTCACACTTGTGTCCGTGCTAAGAATTTAATTTTGTGAAGCATTCACATTACAGTCAGTGTTTGCACAGTCTAGAGTAAGTTATTTCATAAGAGCATCCAAATACTTAACAAACATCAATAGTTAAGGTTTTAAGAAGTGACTGTTCAGACTAAAGTTATTGTAAAATAAAGGAAAAGTGACTTAAATTAGAGTTGAAAATGTCAGATAAGAATTTCACATTTAAGATGACCTTTCCCTGGAAGTGGTAAGTTTGTTGCTTCTTTACCACCCCAAGGGAAAAACTACAAATCCAGTCTTAACTCTCCTGTGGGTTTCTCTTTTCAGCTGCTTCAGTTCCAGAAAGCTGGTCTGTTCACAGTTGGAGCTGCAGCCAGACCGTGTGCCCAGTTACACTACAGCCTCACTGAAAAACGCCTGCGTAAGGTAAGCGTTTCTAAACACACGGCCCAGTCTTTTTAGCCATCGAGTAGTCCGCTGATTTAGCCTCTCAAATTGCAAATTATTCTGGGTTTACATTGGAGCCAGGATACCCTGATGGTGGTTCAAGACTTGACCTGTTCTGTTCACCCATCATCATTTACAAAATATACATTTTAAAAGCAGTGTATCAGGTAAAGTAAAAGTTAAAAGTATATCTTCTGATAATAAAGTGCAATTCACCTTTTAATCACCAAACCACAGTGTGCTCAGAAATATTTAGTGTGCTCAGAAGTTATATTTATGGTTAGAGATTGGCACCAAAATGATTTCTATGTATTTTTCCCAGTGCCAGCTGAGGTTAAAACAGTATAGGTTTGACTCAGAGTCATAGCCGAAATTAGTGTTTGCAATGGAGATCATACACGGGACAAGAAGCAGTTGCATGAAAATGAACTCCAGGAAGGACATTTTGATAGCTTAAAAAGAAAAGCATTAAGTATGTGTTTATTACAGTTTTATTAAGAAAGATTTTCCCTCTTTTTTTTTTTTCCATGTCATATTAAATAAAATTAGATATTTGTGACAGCACGGTGGCACGTTGGTTAGCACTGTTGCCGCACAGCAAGAAGGTCCTGAGTTCAATTCCAACATCAGGCCGGGGCCTTTCTGTGTGGAGTTTGCATGTTCTCTCCGTGTTTGCGTGGGTTCCCTCCGGGTACTCCGGCTTCCTCCCACCGTCCAAAGACATGCAGCTTGTGGGGATAGGTTAATTGGATAATCCAAATTGTCACTAGGTGTGAATGTGCGAATGAATGTGAGTGTGAATGGTTGTCTGTCCCTGTGTGTTGGCCCTGCGACAGACTGGCGACCTGTCCAGGATGTACCCCGCCTCTCGCCCTATGACAGCTGGGATAGGCTCCAGCGCCCCCTGCGACCCTGAAAAAGGATAAGCGGAAGCGAATGGATGGATGGATTTGTGACAAAACAAAACTTTACCCTTTAACTTTTTATGTCTAGAATATTCAAAAGTTCAAGTAATTTTTTAAATATTTAATAGCTGTATCCTGAAAAATCTGTACTGTAACATTTCCAGTATTCCATGCAGATTTTTGTGAAGCTCTTCGGAAGGATTGGCCGCTAAAAGCCTTACAGTTTACTTTAGCTATTCAAACATGCGTAATCAACCAAACATTATGTCAAAAACTGATGTGAGAATAACAACAATTTACTTTTTTCTTTAACCTGTTGTGCGTTCATGTGTTTCTGTAGGGCAAGCAGCAGGTGTTGCGGCGGAGCAGCGTTGTGCGAGTGGAGCTGGCTGAGCTTAGTGCCGAACTGGATTTGGACATCCTCAGCCGCCTGGGGAGCCTCAGCAAAGCCTTCAGCTACTGTCCCAATCAGATGTCTGGACCAGGACTCGTACAGGTCAGTGGAATAGATTTATTCTGTGAAAAAAATAAATGAGGTCACCCAGAGAGTACGAACTGTGTATCGCGTCTTAGGTCCAGACCATACAGAGAGACCTGCTGTTAAAAAATCCCTCATGGTTACTGGATCTGAGGGGATACTTAATCTTGACATCATTAAAGGCTATAGAGTTTATAATTATAGTAATATGTTGGTAATACAAGCCACTGAGGCTCAGCCTCCAAAAGACCGTGAGCAGAAAAGCATTCAGATAAAACATAACATTAGCAGCTTTGTGTAGAGTCATAACTTTTTACTTTCTGAAGCTCTATGGTTGAAATGCTTCCTAAAATCCATGTTCACATGTTTTTCCTCCTACTGTCCTCTAAGCCTCACAGCACCGAGCTCAGCTCCTCCTTCACCCTCCTGTCGCCTCACGCCGTCCTCAGACTTCGTTTCCCCATACCTGATCTGCGGCCCCTCCCAAAGCGTCGGCCTCCAACCCAGAGGGCGGTGCGGCAGGAAACCTTGGTGTTGGAGATGACAGAGTTTGAGCTGAAGCACCAGGAGGCCCCAGACCTGCAAACTGAGCAGACTACACCGGGACAGCCGTGGGCCCCCTGCCTCACCCAGCTGCTGGAGGCCTCCTTCACCGACCTGCACGGTGGGAACACAGTTGTTGTTTCTCAGTGAAGATTCTTGACAGGAGGAACCAAAGCTAGATGACTAGATTACTGACCACTGTTTAGCAAAGACAGTCCGATGTACTTTTAGTGTTAAATTTAGTTATTAAGGACTTCTGGAAACAATAAACTGTATCTTTAATCTTAAATTAGCGCTATATTAAAAAAAAAAGAGAGACCTGTGTCTTTCTGTACATAAAGTTATGTCATATACAAGTGTCTTTTATAATGAATGCAGACATTTTCATATCTGGCGTTTTATATTGATGTACCCATCCAAATTGTGTTTTTACCGGCTTGGTTTCTAAGATTATAGTTTAGTTAATAATTCCTTTAGTCTGATATTTAGAACTCAGTTTAATTTCCCAATGTCTTGTGTCTCACCAGGGTCATATGAGGGCTGGGAGGGAGGCTCTTTCCCTTGTATCAGAGTGAGGAAGAACCGGGACACTCTGCCCAGGTTAGTCCTTCTGATCATCAGTGGATCATCATCTTATGATGCTCATGAAGACCATCAGAAGAACACAATAAATGTGTTTTCAGTTATGGGAAGATTATAAAATATAATAAAAATGTGAAGATCTTTAATAAACTGAATTAGCATTTCCCCCTTTTGAGGCTGTGACCAAATTGTCTTCTCTTCAAATATTCACCAGCCCTTTTTTTCAGATACAGAAGCCAAAAGATAATATGTGTAATTCACGAAATTTGAGATGCGGAACTACATGTTTTAATTTTAACTTCACTGTTCAGGAGTCTGGTTCTTTCAGTACCATAAGGAGTGGCAACACTCGTGAGACAACTGAAGGCAAAGCTGATTTTCTTCATTATTCTTTCTCATCACTCATAGTCAGCTTTCCTCACGTCTTTGTGAACAGGATATCAGTGCGTGTGCGTGGAGGTGAGGCTCAGGGCCCAGCAGCTGGTCTGAGTGGCATGAACGCGGGCCTCATCAGGGACCTTGGTGCCGCCTTCTTTGATAGTCACTGTGAATTCAACGACAAAACGAGCTCCCCGTTTTCCTCCAACCGCACCATGTTTGAGACCGAGGAGGTGTGCTGACACACACAAAAACATGACACATCCCAGTTTATAAACCATCTCAGCCATCCATGTTCCTCCTCGCCTCACCTCTCCTCCCTGTGTGTTTTAGATGGTGATTCCAGCCGACCCGGAGGAGATGCGTCAGTTTCAGGAGCAGTGTGTCGCTCAGTGTCAGTGTGCTGTGGACATCAGCATGCCACTAGCTTATATCCTGCTCCCCAGCAAACAGGCCTTCCAGAGCATCTATAACAGGTATGTAAAAAGTATCACAAGACCATTGTTTGCCCTCCCAGTTTAGAATAATCCAGGTGTCCTTAAGAAATATGGACTCTTAAGTTTAATATTCAAAATACAAACGACTCTTCTAAAGTCTTACAGATGCACTCTACCTGCCTTGACACACAAAAGATTCTGTTGGCTTTAGGTGTTAATAGTGTCCAGTGCTGGAAACATTTAAAAGTAACTTAATACATAACATGTTACTGCTGATAAAAAAATATGTTGCATCATTACTTATAGATGAAAGTAACTCATTAAAGTTTTGCATCACCAGAGATAAACTTGCTCCTACAGTTTGCTCATGAGCGCTGGTTATATGTGCAGAGGGAGTCCAGCCCGAGTGTACTGACTTTAGCTGATTGTGTAGCAAGTTCATACTGGTAGTATTTCTTCCACCACATAACTCAGAACGAGCTGCTTCATTTCCCTCTGAGTGTCTCGGAGCTGTACTGTTAACGCAATTCTCCGTCTTTGAGGTTGCTTGTTATATTAATACCTCTTCCAGCTTTGTTCCTATTTTCATCCTTATTTTGGTCTTAAATCCTGCCTCAGAACTAACAGTAATTTCCCCTCACCCGTCCCTCTGTCCACAAGGATCAATAATGATCTGTTGATGTGGGAGCCTCCCCCGCCTCCTCCCCCCTCAGCCCACAGCCCCGACCACAGCCGCCATCACCAGGACGAGTTCCAGCTCTGCAAGTCGGCCTTTAGACTGGGTAAGTTTGGCTCATTTGATGGAAAACTTGAACATATTGTAGATGTATTAGACATAATAACCTCTCAGGTCATCTTATATTAAGTATTTTATTATGTTTGGAGAATTTTTCCTTCACTGATGACTAAAATTAAACAGACAAAATGTTTTTTTCCTTCGTCTTCTCTCATGCTCTCTCTCTGCTGTAGACTCTGACTCAGAAGAGGACGAGTGTCAGTACTACTTGGCCAGTGAATCATCTGGAAAGTCGCATCCGATGGCTCCTCGTCCCAACCACAATCTGAGCCTTCTCTCCCTCACTGTGATTATCGGGAAGGGTCGCCTCCAAGCCAGGACAGACAAGAAGGTGGCCGCAAGACAGTGAATTTTGTGGATTTTAACTGCATCAGATACTAATTATTAAAACCTTCCAAGATTGTTTCTCTTAAACTACAATGTGTTGGAACTTCTTATTTTTAGCCTTTCAAGTCAGGAGATGAAGATTTAATGACTATAAAGTAGTTGTAATCAGATATCCAACCACATGTTAATGAATGTATTTATCGAAATCTATTCATAGTTACTGTCATCATGAAGATGTGTAAAATGCTTTTCCATTGTTAACTGTGTATTCGTCATGTATTGTTCTGCTGACACTGATGTTATTGATTCAGGAGGACCAGAGTCACGGAGAGCTCGTGCTTGATCTGGAAGGGGGGAAGATATTCAGTGTAGCGCAGCACCAAAATGACCCCAATCTCAGTTTCCTGTGTCTGGAGAGCAGACGAGTGGAGCTCTACCATCGAGGTGCGCATTGTTGTGTTATTTAAAGACATTTAGTTTCACCATGGTGTGTGTTATGCACTAAGTATACAGTTAACTTTTTCATATGCCACACAAACACAGCTGTCTTGAAGGACACCCCCATCCCGCAGCGGTTGGAAATGCCCAGCTTCATGCCCCCAAAGCACCTGGACCTCACCATCTACCCCACAGAGGTGGGAGTGAGCAGTGTGAGCGGCAGGGAGGGAGAGGTGCAGATGTTATCCACAGCCATCAAAATCACACTGGACCCTCAGAGAAATGTCAAGGCATGTCCTCATATACCTGATAGTGATGATGATGACTGTTATTGTTATTGTTGTTGTTTTGGTTTTTCATTTCTTGTTCTCTTCACAGGAGTTCCTCGTTGCCCTTCGCCTTCAAGGTGCCACCATGCGACATTACATGACGCAGACCAACCACAGTTGGCACGAGCAGGTAAGAAGCTGAATGAATCGCGCTAAAGAGGCACAGCGGTGCAATGGTTTGTCTCCTAACAGCAAAAAGGTCCTCAGTCTGAATCCACCAGCTAGCTGATATGGAAGCCACTGAAAACAAAATAGCATTTTGCTGAATTTGAAATCTAGAGAGCTAGCTCGCTGGTTAAGCAGGCGACCGCATCCCATATGGCTGAAATGCAGCAGCCTTTGCTGCGGCTCTTTGTTATGTGTTGTTACCCCTCCCAGTCTCTTTCCTGTCTATCTTTTTCTGTCTAAATCAAACAAAAATGTTTAAAAAAAAAACTTCTGAGGAATTTTGATTTGCGGATGGCAAAAAATATATATTTTTCTGTGGAGGGAAACAAGCTTCTGTAGGCTTTTTGTGTGGAGTTTCCATGCTCTCTGCATGCCTTAATAAGTTCTCTCCAGGTCGTGCGGCTTCCTTTTGCAGTCCAAAGACATGCATGTGAGGCTAATTGGTGATTCAAAAATGGCAACGGGTGTGAAAATGAGCATGAATTTGTCTTCTTGTTCTCTGGGTTAGCCCTGCCATGGACTGGTGACCTGACCAGGGTCTACCTGCATCTCACCCCTTTGACAGCAGGACAGGCTCCAGCACTGCTGCAACCCTGAATCCTGAATTGGACATTTCGTTAAGAAAATGAATGGATGTTTTTGCTATTCAATTTTGAAGTATTTGGATTAGAAATTTCAGCTGTCATAGAGAAAAAATGTCAGATTTGCTGTTTTGCAATTCAGGAAATATCTTTTTCTTCCTACACTGCTGTTTTTTGGCATTCTACATTCTACAAAAAGAAATCTGCACAGATTTCTTTTTTCTTTCTTTTTTTTTTTTTAAACTGGTTAAAAAGGACTGAATAGAAACTAGACTAACACATTATTATTGTATTTATTTTTTTTAGTGAGCCATTTTTAGTACTTGGAGTAAACACCTTTTCTCCTGCTCTCCCTTCTGGGACACTATCATAAAGAAATGACTGCTTTCAGTTCTAAAAACATCCCCTGCTCAGACTGCAAGTTTTTCTTTCTTGAGTAGAAATAATGCCAGCTAAATGTCAGTTTAGACTCCGCTATAGTCCCAGAGCTCCTTCCATCGTGAAAGAGTTTTATTCTTCTATCACTCTCCCTCTTTGCTTTTATTGGCTCTTACAACAACAGGACGCTTCTTTTGCTGTGTTGAGTTTCCACAGTTACTCTGGTTCTCCCAGCATCCAACATTTCTCTAATCTGTGTGAAAATGGCTGCAAATAGCTACCAGGAAAACACAGGCTGTGTCTTACTCTAGTTTTGGAAGCACAATTAAGCCCTCATTTTCTTCATTTTCTGCACCATCAGTCTAAACACTGATGCTGTTATTATTTTATAGCCACTATCTTGTGCAGTTAACATATAATTCCCGATTATAGATTAAGAAAAAACATTTAAATTGCTGCATCAGGGAGGTTGCAGGCGATTTAGAAAGTGCTGTAATCACTGATGTAGATGTGGTTTAGAGGAGATGTGTGGGGGGAAGAGAAAAAAACTTGGACCTCACAGATTGATTATACAGGTCAGATTAATTGCACTGAAAATGTTTCTGTACAGGAAATGAATAAAAAATCCAGACAGCTGAAAACGGCTGCGAGTGTGCTGGCAGCTGCTATTACCGGCTCTGCCAAAAACAACTTCTTGCTCCCAGAAATAATAAATAAGTATATGTTGTTACACCGTAGACAGAAAAAAATATGATTTAAGATGGAAAATTGCATAACTATAATGAGCTTTATCCTGCAGAACGTGTAAATGTGGTAATTAAACCGGTAGTTAAACCATTTGGACTGAAGAGAAAAATAAAAAGTGCACTCTACACAAAGAAGTCAAATGAAGTGGATAAAGTCTAAATTTACTTCATAACCTGCAAACTGTTCCAGCTGGTTGACTTCCTGGATGTCATCGACGATCCTATTCTGGGATACACCGCGCCGGCCGTCATCACTGTCCTCCACACGCACCTCGCTACCTGTGCTGTTGACTATAGGTATACACCCAAAAGAGAGGTTTTGTAAAATAATGTGGACATGGATTTTGTTTTGTTTTTTTCTCGTTTTACACCCTTGTTTCATATCTTGTTTCTCAGACCCCTGTATCTGCCCCTGCGAGTGTTATTCACAGCGGAGTCCTTCTCTCTGTCCAGCAATATCATTGTTGACACTGCCACCTTCCACCTCAGGTACTCGACGTAAAGATTGTCCATTAAAACGATAATCAAAAACGTCGCTGTCAGTTTTTGTCACAGTGTATGATTCGTTGGGAGACCTTTGTTCATTTTTGTTATGTTGTCGTCAGATTCATCCTGGATGATTCTGCTCTCTACCTCTCTGACAAATGTGAGACTGAAACAGTGGACTTGAGGAGAGGTAAGGTGCTTCAGATGCCTTTTGGAGCTGTGTAAAAACAGGGGTTTGGTTTGGGTTTCCTTTGTGGATTTGATCTGTTAGAGTTATTCAGGACTGTGTGCTGAGGAACTCCAGTGAAGCTTAGATGAGAAGTAGCATTTTCTTTTCTTATCTTGCATGCATTAAACTAATCAGTGTCTTGCGATATCAGAAACGAACAGGGGACCGAATCATTGGCCGTGCTGTTCAGAATGACAGATGACTGAACAGTGAAAATGGTTATCCCAAGTTTGGTGGTCTAGTATTTTTAACATGAGGCCTGTGAGACTGATATTAGAGCTGTTTAAGAATAATTTACCACCCTCTGAATGGTTTTGGCCTTTAAAGTGGTGGATCACAAAAAAGTATGTGAGCTCTGTATGATGTTAAAGGGAAGTAGTACCCTCAGCCAATCAGAAGAAAGTCATCTTGAAGGGTGGATAAGGGGGTTAAATGGTTTTTCTTTATTGAAGCTCCGTTTAAGATAAAGATTAAGATTTTGAACTGTTAATTATGCTCCAGTAGAGTCCAAGAATAGAAAATAAAAATATGACTGGAACTGGGCCTAAAAGGTCATCTTTATGCTGAAAAGAACAGCTACATCCACTATAATATTGGGAAGCTGAATGGCAAATAGAAAGGTCACTTAATATGTACTTTTTCCAAAAACAGGCATTCTGAAAACTAGTTTGCCAGTTCAAGGGTCAAAAAAAATGTGTTGAAGTGACTGCAAAATAAGCAGTTTCCTAATAAAACCACCGCATGTTTGTGTCACACAGACTACGTGTGTGTCTTGGACATTGACCTGCTGGAGCTCGCCATCACCACATGGAAAGGCAGTGATACAGGAAAGCTGGTGAGTGCCCACTGTGTGTTTACTTACCTTTGTCTCCTTCACCCTCATCACCACAGCAAGAAAAAAAAAAGAGAAAAAGATTACCGCTGCCAGCAAAATATGTGAGCATAAATAAAACATCACAATTTAGCGCAATTATCTTCACAAACCACTAACAAGCACAGGCTACGTATTTATAAATATTTTGTTTGTTATAATGAAGTTTAAATACGATAAAAAGCTCCAGGTAGCAATTTAGGACTATAATCCATTTCAGCTGGGCAGGAAAGCAAAACCAGCCACAGTAAACAGGGCCTCCCTCCTCACCGATGCAGCTGTCCTATAACCAGGTCAGTGAGGACATATTCAGGGTATTATATGAAAAATGTCTGTTTAAAATCAATTAAAAAATGCTCTAAAGGTCTATTTTCAGTCTTTATTTGGGTGTATTTGCTCTGTTTGCCCTTTTTTAATTATTGTTTTCCTTTTTATTAAGGTTTTAAAGTTTTTATGGGCTGTAATAAGACAAAAAAAATTTAGATCCCCAGGCAATACAGACAAACAAACGAAAGAAAGAAAGAACAAGAAAAAAAAAAGATGGATAAGAGTCATTACAAGTAAGTTAAATATTCAGATAAACAAGGCATCAACAAAGTATAATAATGCAGCCATAATAAAAAAACATCCTCATCAGCAGCGGCTGTGACTCAGGAGGGTAGACCGGGTCGTCTACCAATCAGAAGGTCGGTAGCTTGATCTTCGGTTTTCTTTAGTCTCCGTGAAGCATCCTCGGGCGTCCAAAAGTGTGAGTGTGTGAATGATCGGTTTAAAAAACATGTGTGTGTGAATGAGGATGGTAGTAAGGAAGTGCATTGAGTGCTTAGTTAGAATAGAAAAGCTATATATACAAGTACCCGTCCATGTTCTTAATTATGCCAAGCTCAGGTTTTCTGTGCTGGAGAAATTGCTGCAGTATACATTTCTAAATAGATTGTTGACTAGAAGTTTTTAAGTTTGTAGAATATTTAAAGGCACAATGAATTATATTGGGAAAGAAAGCTCCATTCAATCTTAATTGAGAATTATTGACTCACTGAAGAACATATCGAACGGCAGAAAAAAAACCTAAATCCATCTGATGTAAATAATAGAATTAGTAGATACATTTATAGGAAAACACCCAGAAAGTAAAATGAAGGATGGGGATATGGATGATGTATTTGAGAAAATGTGAAGTAGAAAATATGTCATGAAAAGGAATCTCTTTTATTTTCTTTCTTGTATTAATTTACTATAAATTTAAAATGAGATGCACAAAAAAAGTAGATATGTACAACAGAGATCTGGTAATAAATGTGGGATAAAAACCCAAACTATTTCTAATACATACAAATATATGCATTTCTTATACCCCACCTATCCTTTTCCCCTTTATAGTATTTCTATAAACATGACTTTTAAAAGTTGTGAATTTTTTTTTCTTTTTTATGTATAGATTGAGGTTTCACAATGAAAAAATTAAGTTAATACATAAATAAAAAAATTATACATTTTAAGGATTAAAAGATGTTAGAGGTTAAGAGGATTTGATTTAATGAAGTTTCTGAATAAACTCTGCCCACAATAAAACTCTTTATTTCTGTACCATTACACATTTTGTTAACATTTTTGACAAATGTTGCAGCTTTAAAGTTCTCTCATCTCTCTTATGATCTTCCCTCTTGTGTCCCCACTGCCATTGTCCTCGCTTTATTCTACAGTCCCAGCCACTCTTTGAGCTCCGTTGTTCCAACAATGTGGTCCATCTGCACACCTGTGCAGATTCCTGTGCTGCTCTCGTCAATCTGCTGCAGTACCTGGTCTCTCAGGGCGACCTGCACCCGCCGCCACGGCACACCTCGCCCACTGAAATCGCTGGACAGAAATTACCAGTAAGGCTGGTGAAATGTGGAGTGTGTGATGTTTACTTTTATGTGATAAAATGGTCCAACATACCAATGCTGTTGTGTTTTATTAGCTGTCAGAAAGTCCAGCGTCTATGCTGCCCTGTCCTCCCGCTGAAACCGCCGAGATCAACCAGTACGACCTGGCTGACGCCTTAATCGACATGGAGAAGAGCCACAGAGAAGAAAGTTTAGAACCAGGTACTGCAGAGTTGCTCTGTTTAGAACCCCTGGGATCATCCTGACAGGTTATAGTTAGGTAAAATTATCCTGTTCCCATGTGTGTAGACATGCTTCACTTTACACACAGGAGATAGCTTAAAAACTTAATTCAGTTCCTTTTTCTTTTTCTTTTTTTAATGATATTGTTTGAGTGTCTGAAAACCCCAAAATTTTTTTAGTGGGAACAGTGGCATTCTTTGTATAACAGGAGGTATTATGGTCTGTATAGAGTACCAGTTTGCTAAATATTTACATCTGATTCTGTCTGCTTTCATCCAGGTTCACCTTCAATGCCGAGAAGCTCCCCCGTCTCAGTCTACCTGTTCCCCGATGAAGCCTCAAAGCACGGCCCCTCTGTCCTTCAGGGGGAACTTGACGGGCTGGTTGCCACAGCGACAGAAGCGCAGGCAGATATGATGTCAGAGGAAGGCTCCGAGGGCTCCACCGACAATGACGACTTCTGTATCCTGGAGGCTCCCGGCATGGGCATCCCTGTGAGGGTCCCCTCTTAGCTTTCACCTCCCTGTCACCTCTCATTCATGAACCCATTTCAGACTCTGCGCTCACTCACAAAATGTCTACATGTGTGTTTATTACAGCCCCGGGATGGGGAGCCCACGGTAACAGTGCTGTGCGAGGGGCCCATTAGAGTGAAGGACAGCCATTTTTCCCGGCCACGTGGCAGCTCAGACCTGCTCCGAGCCCCGAGTCGCTTCCCAGTGCCTCAGAGTAGGGTAGTTTTACGGGAGATCTCTGTGGTCTGGCACCTTTACGGGGGAAAGGACTTTGGAGGCAGGCCTATGTCTCTGCATGCTCAGAACATCAACAGGTAACAATGCACATAAATTCTTTCATGCACAGACACCCATGGTTATCATATAATTAATTATATAAATATTAAATAACTGAAATATTAGCATGCTGATTGGTCCAGTCCATACAAGGTTTTTGAAACTTTTGTGTACATAGTTTGTCAGATTTATCGGTTTTTTTTTTTGTTTGTTTTTGTTCTCCTGTGTGTGTGGGTGCACCTCTCTGCAGAGGTCGTTCAGCGCCCGTCCGTGGGTCACCTTCTCGCTCCGCCCCCTCCTCTCGACCGCAGAACTCTTGGCGCTCAGCTGGAGGCATCGGCCGTCAGCACAGCCTGCTGATGGAGATACAGCTCACCAAGGTACACTAATGCACTGATATCACTGGTTTGAAAATGTACGTTTTTTTAAAATACATATTGGCATACAGACATATATCACTGTACCTCTGTCTCAACATGTGTCTCCTGTTTTGTCCTCCAGGTGTCGTTCCAGCATGAGTCCTACCCGGTAGTGGGGCAGGATGGGGAGGGGTCAGCAGCACCTGTGGTCGGGGTCGGTCCCGGTGGTGAGCAGCCGCTCTCCAGGCAGGTGTTCATCGTCCAGGAGCTGGAAGTTCGAGACCGACTGGCCTCCTCACAAATCAACAAATTCCTCTACCTCTACACTAGTGAGAGCATGCCCCGCCGAGCCCACTCCAACATGGTGAGACAGAGAGACGGAGGGTCTTTGACTCCAAGTCAGATGCTGTGCACGACAGAAAATTCAGTTTCTAATCAAACCATCCTGATGTTGTAAATCTTTACTTACTTTGTGCACTTTCTATTTAGCTTAGCTTTAATGCAGTTAGGGACATGATGAACAGACTTTGAATGATAGTACTCATGTGGTGTGTCATTTTTGTAGTTGACTGTGAAGGCCCTGCAGGTGTGTCCTGAGTCTGGCCTCGGGGGGCCAGAGTGCTGTCTCCGGGTCAGCCTGCTGCCGCTGAGACTCAACATCGACCAGGTAACTTTTGGGACTGAATACTGAGAGCTGCTCTTGAACCTCGTCCATGAGGTGGTGGCACACAAAAAAACAACTCTTACTGCAGAAATTATTTTGAGTACAGGTGTATTAAATCTGTTTGATCATCATAAACGAGCCGTTTCACACTCCACAGGTGTTTCTTTGTAGCAAAAAATTCATTCAGTACCATTCATTCTGCTGTTTGTACTGCTCCCATAAAGTCTTCACGTCTTTTCTTATTTTTTTCTGTTTCTTGTGTAGGACGCACTGTTTTTCCTGAAAGACTTTTTTAGTAATCTAGCTTCCTCTGTTAATCCTTACCTGCCTGTGGATCCTGCAGCTGAAGGTGAGCTCTGTCAGCTCTTCTTTTATCATTCAGTTCTTTGATGTCAGATCTGCCGAGCTGATTTTTACGGAGTTGTAGCCTTTTTCTTGTTCATCGTTGTGGCACGATGAATTTTAATTAGCTACAGAGTACATTTAAATGATGACTGAGGTGAATTTTTAGCATGCTAGATTTGTGACCTGTTGTAATTTCTCTGTTTTCAGTGAAGGCAGATTTCTCCCAGAAGGGGTCTGAGGATCTAGAGATGGCTGCTGCTGCTGGTAGTCTTGGACCCGACCTCACAGCTTCTGTGGAAACTACCTACAGTGAGCAGAGTTCCTCTTCTGCCGGCTCCAGCGCCTCCTCTGACCAGCCAATCTACTTCCGGTATGTAGTGACTGAAAAGAGAGTGAGAAATCTGGAGAAACAGAATAAAAAAAGAAAGAGCAGAGAATACTGTAAAGATGATGTAAGTTACTAGCTAGGAAACTCCTATGTTACAGATTCCAAAAAAGAAAAATCACCTCTAAAAATTAGCTTAAATAAAGTAGAGTAACTCAAAGACTACAAGTTTCAATGATTGATAAAGTTTCCCGCTTCTTGTCTCCACCCTTTTCAGGGAGTTTCGTTTCACATCTGAAGTGCCTATTTGGCTCGACTATCATGGCAAGCACGTCGTCATTGAACAAGTGAGTGGTCATTCAGAGATCCTGTCCACTAATTCAAACAAAAAGCTGAAGGGTTTAAATGATGCGTTTTCACACTTGTTGTTCCTCAGGGGACGTTTGCAGGGATTCTGATCGGTCTGGCCCAATTAAACTGCTCCGAGCTGAAACTGAAGAGGCTCTGCTGCAGACACGGGTAAAAACAAACGAACCAACAAGCAAACATTTCAGCTATTTTTCAGTAATTTGCCCTAAATTTGCTGTTAGTAGTTTGACTTTCTGAGACTTTCTGCATGTTCCAGTCTCCTCGGGGTCGACAAAGTGATTCAGTACGCCGTCACAGAGTGGCTGACGGACATCAGGAAGAATCAGCTGCCCGGCATCCTGGGAGGTGTCGGACCCATGCACTCAGTCGTCCAGCTGTGTAAGTTGCTTTTGTTTTCTGCAAACGTTTTTACAGCTGCTTTCCATTATTGCTTGGATTGTGGTTCATACTTCCTCTCTCCTTCATCCTGTCCAGTCCACGGAGTGAGGGATTTGTTCTGGCTGCCTATAGAGCAGTACAGGAAGGATGGACGCATCATTCGAGGTCTCCAGAGGGGGGCAGCGTCCTTTGGTACCTCCACAGCATCTGCTGCTCTGGAGCTTAGCAACAGGCTGGTGCAGGCTATCCAGGTACTCTGAGTGCAGATCATGACTCTTAGTTACACAGACGTTAAAAGCCTGAAGGTAAAGCACACACATTCCTAATATGCCAATAACTCTTCTGGTGTCTGTGTACCTCTGTGACAGGCTACAGCAGAGACCGTGTACGACATCTTGTCTCCAACGCCTCCTCTGAATCGCTACGCCATAACCGAGGGCCGGGCCACCTCTAGTCGACCTCGAAGAGTCGCCCAGCCTGCAGACCTTAGGGAAGGAGTGGCCAAGGCCTACGACACCGTCAGAGAGGTACGTGCCCAAATAAAATGTAGAAAGAGTTCATGGGTTAGAGGCCAGGGTTAACCAGGGCTGAGGATGAAAAGAAAATATCTGCAGCTACATCTCTGTTGGTAGAAGAGGTTAACTATATGTTAAAAGGCCTTGTAGAAACTTCCGCATGCAAGAATGCAAAGGGGGTTGAAACCCTAAATTTTTAGACTAAACTGTCTGCTCTCTTTGCTCTCCAGGGAGTGATTGACACGGCCCAACAGTTGTGCGATGTAGCATCCCGCGGCCACGAACAGAAAGGTCTCCCCGGAGCCGTGGGCGGCGTCCTGCGGCAGATCCCACCCACTGTAGTCCGACCTTTAATAGTGGCCTCTGAAGCCACCTCCAATCTGCTGGGTGGCATGAGAAACCAGATCAAACCGGACGCCCGGAAAGAAGATTTCCTCAAGTGGCGCACAGAGGACGGCCAAGAATGAGGACAGCTTTTTGTGTCTGTGTGTGAGGGAAAGTGTGTGTGCGTACGTGTATACGAGAGTATGAAATTATGATCTGGGAAAGTCTATTCTGTGGGAATCCAGGGGTTGTATGAGTAGCTGCATGTGTGTTGTGTCTAAAAAGAGTCAGCGTGTGCTCCAATGCAAAAAAGAGAAAAGGAAAGGAGAAGAAATTTTAAAAAAAAATGACTAACTACTGCTGCAGTTCCTGACGCACAGTGTTTAATGTTGCTCCCACATACATAGACGTGCAAGACTTCATTTTTCTGTTCGGCATTCGCTCGTTTTCCCGCTCTCTGTTACACACTAGTGTTTTTCTTCTTAACGTCAGTGCAAACATATCGCCGTCACTTTCTGCTGGCTTCATTTTCAGTCTGACCCGGGCAGAGGGGGCAGGTAAGATCATCACGCTCTGTGTTTCTTCACTCATTTGTGTGCTCTGAACTGTGATGGTTGAAGCTGTTTGTAATTTGAAGCAGCGATTTCAAGCACGAGTTGCACGGAGCACTGAGAAGGGATGTTTATAACTGAGAGCAGCTTCACTTTAATGAGCTTTCTGCAGATGAGTGGGGGGTACCTGTCTTTGGAGGGGGGTTGCCATGTGTTAGTTTTGCGCTCTTTGTGCTCATAATGGAAACTGAAAATATTTTCGATCAAGTGTCCTTTGCTTAACACCCTTGCAGATGGTACAAAGCTGTGTGATTGGTTTAGCTGTGACTCCCACTATGCACCCGCTACCCTCAGTGCTGTTATTCGTGCCATAAACCTTACAGTGTCCTTTTTAACTAGTTTGTGTTGCCTTCCTCGGATCTGTACCTCATCCCCTACTCAAAGCTCAGCACATACAGTGGCATACCTGACTGAACAGAAACAACGGGTCACATGAAGTCTCTAAATTTTGTAGCATATTGGATTCTGCTCGAGCTTCACGAAGATGAACGTTTTTCCAAGCTGACGTCACTGCAGCTCTCCTGTTAAATGTCAGATCCTGGGATCTCAATTAGCCCACTATGTCCTCAGAAGTCCTCTGCCCACATCTTTAGTTGCCTTTCTGCATTGATTTTGTAATTGTCTCTTCTTCTTAGTTTTTTTTAAAAATATTATTATTATTATTTTGTTAAAGCATAAGTATTGTCATGTTTGTTTTCAGAGTAAGAGTAAAGAGGTATGTGAATCTGGTGAAAATGGAGGATGGAAAAATTAGGGTTAAAAATGTTTTACATTTTCTTTTTTTGTTTGTTTTTAATCAGTGTGAGGGACGCATGTCCCTGTCTCTGTGTGTGTGTGTGTGTGTGTGTGTCTGTCTGTCTGTGTGAGGATGAGAAAATGTGTTTGCGCACATGATGCACGTCTGTGAAGGTGACAGGTTGATGCTTGTTACACCTCTTGCGTGTAATTACTATTGACTATATCATAAACTGTATGAATGACCTGTATAATACAAAGATGAGGATTATACAAAATTAATAGAAAAATTAAAAAAATTTGAGTATAAAAACCGAACAGCTGTCTGCCTTTATTTATTGTATTTTTATTATTATGATTCTTATTATTGTTATTATTATTTATTTATTGTATCTATTGGTAATTTAAGCAGTGTTGTTGCTGTACAGTTTGTATACTGTGGCATTTCAGGAACTTACTTGTAATTACTTGCATCCAAAATGATGGCCAGTATTGTATCTTCACCTGTTTAAAAAAAGTTAAGACTTAAAGTAACTCAATCATGAGCTGGTGCAGTAATTAAACCTGTAAGTATGTACTGGTGCATCAATAATTATATTGCAAATCCTGAGTATTGATAATATTTTTATAAAATATACTGAGAATTGTGTATTTACATATATTTATTTACTTTTTTAACTTTTTAATCTCTTTCATTAGTTCTTTCTCTAATAATTGTTGTGCATGTTGCGTGAGGTAACGGCTATTACAAAAAAAAAAAAAAAACACTTTTTAATTTTTACACTAAATACATAATAACTTCAAAAATTACAAAAGAACAAAAGACAGAGAAACTTTGTAATTTTCTACTATATGTTTAAGAAAAACAAACACACAAACGGTTTGAAACTTTGTGGAAGTGGAAGTAGACCAAAGGTCACCATGGGTAGACCTTCTACCCATGGTGTTCATGTCCCTTCCACTTGGTCATTTCTCTGCTTTGTCTCCTCCTGTTCCAGGCTAAATGGGTGTTACCGAAATCTACAAAATAAAGGATATATAAATTTCGCTGCCAAAAACGGATTTTCCAGAAACTTGCAGTGCAAAATTACTGTTATGCAATATATATATATATATATATATATATTAAAATACGTTAATATTATTTAAACACATTTAAACTGGTTGGATCATTACAACAAACATGTAAAAGGAAAAAAAAAAGAAAAAAGAAAAGAAAAGGTGGATTTATAACTTACTTGGTAATTTGACCTGCAGTTTGGTACTGCAGAAGTAGGAACAAGAAAAAAAAACAAAAAAGAGGGGTGTTCAGAAGCTACTTTATATATTACATATTTTGGAAACATTTTTGTGTCATTTATACGACAAATATTTGTTTTAGTATTTTTGTGGTACGGAAAATGTGCCTTTATTTAAAAAATTACCCCTAATAATAAATTAAAAGCCACTAGGAATCAACGGAAGCTTTGGGAATCGTTTATGCGACGTACCGCCGTCACTTCCGGTGCACATGTAAACTCCGCAGCGTGGTTTACGTGTAGCTGTCAGAGTGTTTGCAGTTTTCTGGCTTTTTAGCGCCTGTTTGTAAACATGAAGCTCCTCACGCACAACATGTTGACGTCTCACGTGAAAGGGGTCACCAAGGGATACCCACTGCTCATCAAGGTAACCGCGAACACCTGGACAGCAGCTAATTCTAAAACACCAGAGCTCACCGAGCTTATCGCGACACACGTTTCTGCTAACGCCGAGTTCTAGTGTTTAGGTTTGATTAATGCAGCAGCAGTTAACAGTTCGCTTTATACTGTAAGGCTAAGACCTGAAGGATTAGAGAGAAACCCAAACAATCAGATGTTTCCCTCTGAGCTGCATTTGGCAACAGTGGGAAGGAAGAACTCCCTTTTAGTTGGGAGATCCATGCTCAGGGAAGGGAAACCATCTGTTGTTTCTCTGCGGTTTTTATGGCTCGTATCTTTACTATTTTGGTAAATAGGCTCTAATCAACATAATTTATGAAGGGGTCATATATAAAATAAAGAAATGTCTTATTTAAAAAGTCATTTTTAATGTCAGACTCAGGGAGCGCTTTTACCTCGATAAGAATATGAAAAAGTAACTTGATGGGCTCGGTAAGGCTTGATATTGTTGCAGGTCAAAAATTAAGAACAGTTTAATTACCAACACGAATCCAGGAAGAGTTTGCAGGGTCAGGAGTAAGAGGAGAATAATAAAGGGAGAGCACAGAGAGACGAGGACAAAACCCACACTATCAGAGGGAGAGAAAACAAAACTTAATGACATCAATTAGTGGGATAAAATGTGTGTAGAGTGGAAATAATCTGAGCCTATTGCAGCATAACCGGATCCAGCTCCAGCTATAATCTTCATGATGATGAGAGGTTTGAAGCCCTAATCATAAAAGTAGTCAGTATAGTGCTGAAGGCTCTGCCGTTTTTTCTTCTGCAAACTCCAGGAACCGGCACCTGCGCTCTGAGAGCCAGGTGCTGGCATGGGATGAAATGGCACTATAAGATCACTACTGGGTCTTCTACAGTCAGAAGTATTGGCAAGAAATGAAGTCTGTTATTTAAGTTTTTGTAGTTAATACTGCAGCTTTATCACCACACATCCAGACTCAATGAGTTTCTTTTGCAGAGCCTTCATACTTTTACATCAGCTGATATGAGATCAGTTACACGTACATACATACACAAATTAATTTTGTTCACACGGGTTTACACTTACTTGGCGTTAAGCCTTTGTAAGCCAACGCAGGTTTTATGTTTTTATCTTTATATATAAAATGAAATGTGCTGTACAAAAAAATTTCCCATTACACGCTGTAACAGTTGCTGAATCACTGAAATGCACTTTACACTGAGCATTTTATCATGTTGTCTGATTTCTGCTTATGTAAATCGTGTGTGACTGTATCTACATTTTTATGCAGCAGATGGCAGGGCAGCACTCTTAATGTCACTAACCTCTGCTTCAGTGACAATAAAGCTTAATTCTAATTTTATTCTTGTGAAATCCGGTGTAAGATTTTAAGTAGTCACGATTAATTAAAAATATTCTTTTCCTGTTACACACAACAGAGTGGTTGATAGCTACTGCTGCTGTTTACCCCATAAACATGTTTTATTTTTATTTCTTTCTTTTCATATACAGTTAAATGTAAAAAAGCACAGCAGAAATTTGGATATTATCTCAGGGGAATGTTGAAGATGGTCACATTGTACATCAGCTGTGTAACATTTCATTGAAAACAAGTATATAATTGTGGCAAACATTAAAATGTTTCTCATCTATAATGATTGATGGGTTGCATTTAAACCTTTGCTGGCAATAGGCAAATATGCACATCTGGTCTTGTGTGACATCACGCGTGCGTGTTTTGAATGAGTGTTAATACTGAACATTTTAAACTCGTGCGTTCTCTGCTGTGCAGGCCACTGAGGTGAAGGTGAATGAGGTGGAGTTTAACCCTCAGTTTGTCAGCCGGATGATCCCCAAACTGGAGTGGTGCGCTCTGGTCCAGGCAGCGGAGGAGGTGAGTCAGACATCACCGACTTTCATCGTTGATGCTAAACTGGCTGTAATGGGGTGTGAGTGTGAACGAATGAATGTTTAATGGACTGGCTACCTGTTCAGGTTGTGTCCTGCCCCTCACTCTGTTTGTTGGGATGGGCTCCAGTGAACCTGAGCTGGATGAGTGGTTAAGAAAATGATTCAAAGTGGCATAAAAGGAAAAGTAGCATCAGTGCTCGGCACGCTTGCTTCTTAAGATGAATAATAAGGGAGGTTGTTTTGAGTGTGTGTGGATTTCTTCTCCCTCTTCCTGTGACCACAGGCTGAATTAGGTTATTTTTTATGACTCTGGCTTTTATGTATGAGGTTGTTGTCAACCTGGCGATACTGCATCAATCTAATTGATCCATAAAGCGTCACAGGACTTTGTGTTTATAAAAAATGCTCCACAGTAAACTTTCACTGGGGTGCATGTTGTAACGTAAACACCCGATGCAATCCTTTTTCTCTCTGCAGCTGGGTCATCGGCAGGACCTGCCAGGCGAGCTGGTGCAGGAATACGAGAAAAACGAAGACTTCCTGAAGAAAGTGCACCGAGTGCTGTTAGAGGTAAATGGCTCCAAGATGCCAATTTTTAATTTTTAAGAGCGCGATAATGTGTGCGGATTTTGCACTATGGTGCCACCTAGTGGTGACTTCTTGTCTGTTGCGTTGTAGGTGGAGGTGATAGAGGGCTGTCTGCAGTGCCCTGAATCAGGACGGGAGTTCCCGATCTCCAAAGGAATCCCCAACATGCTGCTGAATGAAGACGAGGTGTAGATGGCACCGCGGCGGTTCCCATTCACCTCCTCACCCCTAAACTGTGTTTCTGACTCTGGACTGCGTGCATTCAGAGACAGGCTGGACTCTGGCCAGAGTTGGAAAACGGGCCACCGGTTTGATTGTAGTTGTGGCATCTGAACAGCCGATCTGAACAGTGGAGAAGATTTGACGTTTAACAGATGGAAACGTTCCCTGAGAGTAACCCCCAGTGCTTTTATTTGTATTTATTTTTGTAACTGTTTTGACTCCTTTCTTGTTTTTTCTTGTCTTTTCTTTTCCTTTTTCAATAAAACTGTCCAGATTTTCATGATAGCCAGAGTCATTAGTGGGAAATATGGATTCAGTTATATGCTAAAATATAACCCTGAGAGGCTGGCTCTGAACCCCATCCTGCCTTCTGCTAAGGGCCAGATGACGTGGCAGTGGCTTGTCTATATTTGGCTTTGAGGAAAAAGAGGCAGAAATGGCAGGCAGGCTGGAGGTTGTTTTTGAGGAAGTCTTTCTTTTTTTTTTTGTCCTTGAAGCCACATATTACAGCTCTCATGCACGCACACACACACAGAGTCAGACACACACAGAGTCAGACACAGACAGAGAAAACACCCCACCTGGGCATGCTCCTCTGATCTGAGATGGTCCGTGATATGTCTGATCTTTGTAAGATCGCTGACAGGAGGATTTGAGCGCCATGTCGACTAATTGGGCGTCTTTCATCGTCTTCTTTCTGATGTGAAGCGGCAAACAGTCAAGTTGGAGCAGGAGCCTGTTTGTTCGAAGGCACTGTTATCATTTTTAGAAACACTGCCAGGACAGACGACGAAGGGGGAGGTTGCCCTGACCAGAAGCCTAAAGGCAGCCTGAGTCTCTCCTACCTTTCCCTTCTACTTACAGCAATTACAGGCCTCCACCCGCAACTATAATAACGGTATAATGGGATGGCAGCAGAGCAGCAATAAAAGCCACCCCTGACAGATTAATAGTCCTCTCTGAGTTAGGAGCTGTAATTAACAATGAGACCGAAGAGGAACAGAGAGAAATGAAAGGCGCTAGATTGAAAGCTTAAAGAGATAAAGATTTTTTTTAAAGCGGGGGATCGACTGCCTTTGGAGTGATTTAATAAAATTCAGAGTAAGCCTTTAAAGTCTCTGCAATGAACAAGTCAAAGCCTGAAATCACACCTAGCCTAAAGCTGCATTTTGAAATCAGCATTTTCATGTTGCATAAATATTTAAAAGAGGTTTCACATTTTGGGAAATGGGCCTTTTAGCAGAAATCGATACCACTCCCATCTGGCTTGAAAATACTGAAGTGGTTGATCACCGCTTTTCTAATCTAAACTGCATTTCCCTTTTAGTATTTTTGATACTGCTGTATGCAGGGCTTCTTGACTTTACCACATTTTCACAGGTTTTTAGGAATAATTGATTGAAGGCGTCAGAGCCCAGTGATGTTTCACTCTGTGGGAGTCACGGATGTAATACTGACATTTAACTCCTTGCATGCACTCACGTCTTTAGGCACACCTGTTCAGCTGTTTGTTAATGCAAATAGTTATTTAGTGAATCACATGGCAGAAACACAATGCATTTAATATGAAAGAATGAGGAAGAAAGGTGATTTAAGTGGCTTTGAACATGGCGTGGTTTTAGGGCTGGTCTGAGTATTTCAGAAACTTTGGATCTGCTGGGATTTTCTCCAAACAAACAACCACCTCCAGAGTTTACACAGAATGATCTTAAAAAGAGAAAATATCCAATGAGCAGTAGCTCTGTGGGTGAGAACACCTTGTTGATGTCAGAAGAATATAGCCATAATCCTTCGAGCTGACAGAAAGGCAACAAAAACCCAAATAACTACTCATTACAACCCAGGTATGCAAGGGAGCATCTATAAACAGAGAAAAATTAGACTATGAATAAAATGAGTTCAAAAAACTTGGACAATGGAAGACGGAGAAAAACGTTTGCTCTGATAGGTCTCATTTCTGCTGCAACCTTTGGATGAAAGGGTCAGAATTAGTTGGAGACGATGTGAAAGCATGGATCCACCCTGCTGTGTATCAACAGTTTAGGCTGCTGCTGGGGGTGTAATGGTGTTGAGGGTATTCTATTGGCACACTTTGGGCACTTTGAATGTTATGTAGACATTACAGCATACCTGAGTATTGTTTCTGACCATGTCCATCTGTTTACAGCCCATCTTCTGATGGCTGCTTCCAGAGGGATCACAAACTGTTTTCTTGACAACTTCTCTGTACTCAAATTCCCTCCCCGGTCACCAGATCTCAATCCAACACAGCACTTTTGGGATGTCCTGGAACAGGATTCATGTTATGGATGTGCAACTGACAAATCAGCAGCAACTGTGTGATGCTGTCACGTCAACATGGACCAAAATCTCTGAATAAGGTTTCCAGCACCTTGTTGAATCTTTGCCCTGAAGAATTAAAGCAGCTCTGCAGACAAAAGGTGGTCTAGCATGGTACTAACACCGTGTATCTAACAAAGTGGCAGGTGTACACTATAAACATGTATAATTTGGCTATTTTACACATATTAAGCAAAGGTAATGTAAAGATTTAGTTCCTCAAATGCCGAGCTACTCCTCTGGAGCGGTTTAGTTGCGGGGAGAGGGTGGTGAATTTTTGTGGAGAAAATAATTGCAAAATGTGCAGCTATGTGTGTGTGCCTCTTCTGGAGGGAGGAAGATGGTTTTTACCTACATAATAATACACTGCATTCACTCTGGTGGCATCCCGCCCCACCATCACCACCACCACCACCATCCCTCCCTCCCTTCCAGCCTCCTTCTCTCTCTGTCTCAGTCTCAGAGTTTCTCACAGAGGATCTGCAGAATAATGGAGTCACATCCTGCAGCAGGTCTCTGTGTCTTCAGCAGAGCTTTCAGCCCAGCGTTCACCAGGCTGGAGCTCATTTAATTTGGGATCTGCAGGTCACTGTAAAGTTTCCTCTCTTTTTTTTTTAACTCACAGCACAAGGAGTTCTTTCTTATGTTTTCTGCGTCATGTCTTTTTACGTCGTTTGACTTTTTCCGTGTTTAGATGTTTATATGAGGGGTTTAACAGGCCCACCGTGTTTTTTCCAACATAAATCAATTTTTTTCTACGTTTCAGTACAGCCCGCTCACTGTTTACCTATAACGGGGAATGGGAGGACCTCACTAGGTTTTTCAAGTTGTAGCTAGATTCTCTGGAAGCGGATATGGGACAGTCTTTTGCTCCACACATGGGTGTTTCGGGGGTGAAGGCACGGGAGCTGTGTTGCTTTCGGTAAACTGCGCCGCTCAGGTTGTTGTTTGAAGGATTTGCGACATGGGCTGAGCTCTTGTGACGACTCTGTTCTCCTGAAAGCTGTTCGCGTATCCGAGGATGGACGGCGGAAAACGGAGATAACGTTTTAACTTTCCGGACAGACTGTCGTTAAAAAAACGCCACCTTTACACGAAGAGAGCGCGCGCACGGCGGCAAGGGACACCAGAGCTCTCCGAGCGCACCAGACTGGACCTGAAGAGTCACGAGAAATTTCCAATCACTTCATTTTTACATTTTTACAGTGTTTTGTTGCAGTTTTATATTTTTCTTTTTAAATTAAAACAGACGTTTTTTTCTTAGATGCAGTAAGTTAAATGTAGATTTTAAAGAATAAATAATGCGTCCTTGTGTGTTTGGTGCTTGGCGCATCTATGAAAATGTTATAAAACTACAAAATCAGAAGTGTGAAGTCAGCAGTTTTCCTTTTTTACATGACGCGGTTTTGACCAAACTAACACATTAGAGCTGGATTTTTCAAAATAGTTTATTGATCTAAGTTAGGAAGGCTCGGTTTTCACCCTCAGTCTCGCAGTTTAAATCATTTTACGCACACGTTTCTGCGCGCTTGGCTTGGAGACGCAGCTTGTTGGTCAGAGCCCACTGCGCTGAATTATCTCCGTCCTCGCACCTCCCCGGACAATGTGGCTTCCCCGCCTCGCGCTGCTGCTGCTGCTCCGGTTCTCCGGTGTATTCCTGGTGGAGGGCTTCAACACCTGCCAGTCCATCAACCTGGACGCGCAGAAGTCTCGACGCATCGAGGCGGTGCGCGGTCAGATCCTCAGCAAGCTCCGCATCCGCAGCCCTCCGGATGACGACGACGACGAGCCACAACCGAGCTCGGTGCCCCCGGAGGTCATGCTGCTGTACAACAGCACGCGGGAGCTGCTGAAGGAGCGCGCGCGCCAGGCCGAGTCCGCGTGCGAGCGCGAAAGCAGTGAGGAGGACTACTACGCCAAAGAGGTGCAGAGGATCGACATGCTGCCCCCCCGCACCGACATAAGTGAGTCCTGAGTCCTGACAGGGGTTCTCAATGTGTGGCTCGCGGTCACCAGTGGTCACTTTAGAAGAATTAAAGTATGTACTAGTTTGAAACGTCTGAATATCCAATCCCATCCGGGTAAAACAAACACAGAGGCCTCTATTCACTGTTGTTGAGCATTAATTATGTAATTGAATCTCAGTGAATTACAGTGAAAAAGTGACAATGTTGCCATGTTTTATTTTCATTTTTTAAACTCTTAAACAGCAAATCAGGTGCGTGTTTTCCCCTCATGAGAGATTTATTTGAACCTCCTCAGGTCCTGCATCCTGAACAGACTGAACAGCCCCTCCACCCATATCATAGCAGCAGTGACTGATAATTATCTAAGTTAAAAAACAAAACGATTTTCTGACTGCTGATGGATTAGTAGTTCTTGAATATTGTATCTGATTTTGTGAGTCTGTCTTTGATTAACCTGTTTGGTTTAATAGTTCAGTCTCCTAACTAAGCTTTATAAACTACCTGCTTTGATCAACTTTAACTACATATATAGCAGGTTCTCTGTGCACCATTTATTATCAGTTGATATAAATATTTGTAACAAATTCTAACACAAAAAGAGCTGAAAGCAGCAAGTGTGACATTTTTAATTAATTTATATCTTTTGCCAACTACTGTAACTTATAGTAGTGTGCAAAAGTCCTGAGCCACCCTTCGGTTCCTTATATTTTACTTGGGGGGGGGAGTATTTATTTTTATGTGCTTGAAAATCAATATTTGGTATAACTACTTTATTCTTAACTCTTTTCGTCAATCTTTCTTTTTATTTCTTTAAGCAGTCTTCAGGTAAGCTTCTCAGGGAAAGACATTTGAAGATCTTGTTTGGATGTTGGCTGTCTTTTGCTCTGTTGTCTGTTGGGATGATCCCACGCTGCTTTAATTATGGTCTGATGGTCTGAGGTCTGATCTGGATCCATCACTCCATGAGACCTGTTGCCACTGAATTTCAGTCCAGTTCGTTCATAATTTTGTACAACTCAGCCTTTTTTCCATGTTTCCCTTCCTTTAAATGACTTCCTGACAGCCACCCTTCCACTGAGACTATTTCTAATCAGTCTACAGTGAACAGCAGATGGATCAGCTGAAGGTCCAGGTCCGTCTCTCAGGTCCTACGTCAGGCTGGATTTTTTCCTGTCCTGCAGACGGATTGTAGACCTGCTGTCTTTTCTCTTCCACTTGTCCAATTTCCTCAGTTTTTCAAGGACACGCTGCACAGCTTGCTGAGATAGGCCAACTAATAGCTCTTTGGAAAAGCATCTTGTTGTTGCCAAAATGCTATTTTATGCCTGTTTAACTGTGTTATGTTTTATAAATTTAAACGATGTATTTTTTTGTCAGGCTGGTAGTAACAAAGTGCCTAAAGATACCATTTAAGATACCATTCGCTAAGTCCTCTGTTATGTGTAGACACAGCACTGGTTCATCCCTTGACTAAAGTCCCTTTTTTACACTAGAATGATTCATAGGCCAGTGTTAAATGGCTCAACATATTAAAAAAAACATTTCTCTGAAAACAGTCAGGCACAAGGACTGGAAATGAAAAAAAAAGTGTCCAAAAAAGACCTCCAGAAAAGACCACTGTAAAAAAAATACATAAAGTCTGGCTCCTTGGAAGTAAAGAAATGAGGGGTGGATCAACACATTTGTAAAGTACATTTAAGACATTTTGTGTAATTATGATTGTTTTTTTTTAAATGTGTCTGTTTAACGGTTTATTGGCATTCACACCTGCATTTATATTTCTTGATAAATACAACAGAATAACTACACTGTAGTCTGCTGTAAACAACATGCTTAATAGGGGGACCTAAAAGGAGAAGTGTTAGTAGAAGTAGTCAGTAAGAAGTTTCTGGCTGTTTTAAATCATAGCTACTTCTGTGAGACACTGTACTACTGCACATCCCATCTTCTAAAAACTAAAAACTAAAAACTACCCCAGATGTGCCCCTCAGTAATGCACTCTGCTTTCCTGCCCCATCAGAGCACTTTCATGGAGTCGATCCACCAGCTGTGGAAAAAAAACTCGGTGTGTTGATGGATCTTATTTGGAAGATTTGAAGATTAATGGTGCTGCTGATATTACACGGTGCATACTTGTATAACTGTCTAGGTGTTTGGGGATGTTTCACACAAGAAACCCATGAGCACAACAATCAGCCATATATTAAACATAAGCCCGACACATTTAGCCTCTTTACCAAAACCTATAATTACGTCCGAGACAATCAGTCCCACAGTGCAGTTTTAACCCATAGTATAAATACAGCATTGTGTGAAGGCACGAGATGTTGTTGGCGCATTAGTCATCCACAGTGCTTTGTTTTGCTCCCTCAAGATGCGGTGCAGCCAACAGCACCCAGCCCCCACTACAGAGTCGTCCACTTTGACGTCAGCGGAGTCGACCTGACTAACAGCACTCTGGTCAAGGCTGAGTTCAGGATCTTCAGAGCCCCCAACCCACAGGCCCGGGCCTTGGAGCAGAGAGTGGAGCTCTATCAGGTATATCCATTATTCTCAGTGAGTGACAGTCTGATTTGATCTTAAAGTCAGAAGATTGTTATTTATAATTCAACCCAACGCAGAAACATCTCTTATGTATCGATGAGATGGCGATCTAGCGCCTTCTGTGTGTTTGTTGTCTCAGCTGCTAAAGCCGGATGAAGACAGCACATCCACTCAGCGTTACATCGACTCGCGCACCGTTCAGCCAAAAGTCAAAGGAGCCTGGATCTCTATGGAGGTCACAGAGACTGTAAAGGACTGGTTGTCAGATCCAGGTGAGCTTCAGCGCCAGCGAGTCGTTACCAGCTTGCACTGCGATCCATACATCAGTGTTTGCACATCTCTTTCTCTTCTTCCCTCCCATAGAGAATAATCTTGGCCTGAAGCTGGGCGTCCACTGTCCCTGCTGCACCTTCGTCCCATCCACCAACAACATCGTTCCCAACAAGAGCGAGGAGCTGGAGGCCCTGTTTGCTGGTCTGTTGCAGTCTTTTATGATAGAAAGACTTTAGAATCATGCATGTGCACTGCAGATGCCGCTAAAAGCACTCTAGTCCAGGAACTGAGATTAAAGGGACCCAGTGATGATGATGATGCTCCTTATTCTGTCATATAAATTATTAAATAAAAGGTAGATGTGTCCATGTCCATGTGAGACTACATTTTAGGCTTCAGACTAATTTAAATGTTTCAGTTTTGCTACTTATGCCTCTGAGTGACATCAATGAGGCATGCTGTCCCTGATATGGTCCTCCGAGCCACACAGAAGCCCCACCCACCCGCTGTTCAACTGTTTCTGAGGGGCAGCGAATCAGAAGGAGGAGAAGAGCCAAAATGGCTTGTTTCATTTGTTTGCTTCATTTTGTTACTGATTATGTCCTTAAAATCAGCACAATCAACCTCTTTGCGCAGATGCTTGTTTTTAGATGGCTGTTTGGGATTCGTCGTTAGTTGTACTGCAGCTACGTGAGATTGTTTTTCGCAAGAACAACTAAGCAAGACAGCCAGCGTGCCAGCAAGACTTAAGAAACTTCAGTTGTGTCTTGGCGGTCTTTTGAGTTGCGAAATGCAAAGTTCACAGATTTGGAAGAGTTGAAGATTTATGAGCGCAGCAAAAAAAAAAAAAAGATAAAAAAAATCCAGCAGGTCACAAAAAAGTGAACATAAATAACAAAAATGATTTATGACTCACTCACACACTATCTTACAGGAATAATGGAAAAACTGTTCCTCCACACAGTGATACTACTGAATACCAGACTGTCTGTGTTGCTTCATTTAGGCCCCCAAATTATGGCACTTTCCTCAGGACTTACTCTCAACTGAGCCAAGTCAGGTTTTTGCACACGTGGGGGAAAAGAAATTCAACTTGTGATACTGATGTAAGACAAGCAGGGGCTTGTTTTGAGCGCTCTGGCTCCTGTAGCTCAGAAAGAGTGAAGCGAAAAAACGATCCATGAAGTCAGACAAAGAGTCAGACCATCGTTTCTGCTGTAGGAAACATCTGGTTTACATATTACTTCTGTCATATTTGTTCAATGACATTCAAAATGTGCACAAGAACATTACTTCTGCTGCCTTCTTAGAAAAACAGAGTCTTTAGAGGGTAAGAATCAAAGAGGTGACGGCGCCTTTCATGGACAGATTCAGTAGTTATTGCTGCGTATGAAAAAACACTTTTTCTGGCACTCACACTGGGGCTGGCTGACTAACTTTAAAAACATCATGCACACAATTTTCTGCCCTTTTAACAGTGCATTTACTTGGAATTTAAATATATTTGGATTGAAAAATATGCTTAAAAAAGTGTGAACTAAATGCTTTGGCCTGGCAGAAAGACAGCGTGGAGTTTTGGGAGGGGCAGCAGTCGCTGCTGCAAAATGCTGTCATTTCCCATGCTTAGAGTATTGCACAAACCATAGGAATTAAATCACATTAGCTTTGAAACAAAGCGACGTCCGCCCACAGACTCTGGTGGAAGACAGAAAGTTTTAGTTTTTCATCCTAAAAAAAAATAAAATTCCCTCTTCTGTAGGCGTGGATGATGAGCGGCTCCGTCAGATGAGGAAGCCTGGTCAGGTGAAAGGACAGGCAGACTTCAGCACCAAGACGCCGCACCTCATCCTCACCCTGCTGCCCAGCGACAGAGTGGATAACCCGGCCAGGAAGAACCGCAAGAAGAGGGCGGCCGCCATCGACACCTCAACCTGCTCCCGGTAGGCCGCCGACCAGCCGCTCGTGTGGTGGTTTAGTGCGACTGACTGACAGCGCTGACACTCCTCCAAGACTTGTAGTTTTGTAATTCTGAAATCTAGTTGTGGGGAGCACTCGGTTTCATTTTGTTTTTTTCCTCGTGACCCACTTTGCAGACAATTGCGCGGCAAAACTAACAGCGCTGACCCTGTGTTTAGACTGCAGGCCAGCGGGCATGCAGCGTTTTATTTAGACTACCTCACGCTGCAGGGGAAAACTCTGGCAGCCCTGCATAATTACCATGTGATGGTTGGTGCTTCGATGGTGACCTGTGGTAATTTTCCCATGACACTGAAGAGAAGGGTGGGAGCTGAACTACATATTGTGTGTGTGTGTGTGTGTGTCTCAGTGGCTCGGACCAGGGCTGCTGCCTGCGCTCGCTCTACATCGACTTCAGGCGTGACCTCAACTGGAAGTGGATCCACGAGCCAAAAGGTTACAAAGCCAACTTCTGTGCCGGCAACTGTCCTTACCTCTGGAGCGCCAACAACCACTACAACATGGTGAGCCTCAGGGGTCAAAAGGTCACCTGGCTACTAACCCAATCTGTTTAATCTTTGTTGTTCTTTCTTATAAATTTTGCCATAAAGACTTTTAATAATCAATAATTGTGGTTAGTTAACAGCTGACATTTGACATGTTTTGCTTTTGCTAAATAAAATGTCTTTATGTCCGTTAAATTATGGATAATAATTGGATAATAAGATCAGTATATGTGCAGGTAATCTCTGTGAACCAAAATATAGGGGATACTCCTAATATACAGCTATGGATGTAAGCACAAAGCCCCACCCACCTGCAGTTTAAAGCTTCTGTTTGCAAGGGACAGCCAATCAGAAGAAAGCTGGGTTAAAGTGGTGGTTCTCAAACTGTGGGACAGGCCACACCCGTGGGGCACAGAGCCACTGCAGGTGGGATTGTTATTTTCAACTCGCATTATTATTTATTGTTAATGATTAATAAAAAACAATGTGGGTGTATGGGGTGAAGTTAAAGAGGCGCATGCCAGGAAAAGTTTGAGAACCACTGGCTTAAAGGGAGAACAGCAAAAACAGCTGGGAGCGGCTGCACCGAGGCCCAGCATGAGGTAAATAAGGATTATTTTGAAGTGGGAATCATGCAAAGCTACACTAGTGCATAGTAGCTGGAATTAAACTTAATCTGTGCCCTTAATAGAGCAGAATTGGTAAAGGCAGTTTTTGGGCTTGTTACTAATTAGCCGAGTCCATGTGTGGATACCTCGATATTAGCAGCTTCCCATATCTCATGAGATCCTAGTTCAGACTAATAACTTAGATGACCTTCTCCAGTAGGACAAATGTGTTTTTTTTCAACATATATTTCTTTCCAATTTGGAGATTCATGACCTTTAGTGCTGAATATTTTGAATGGAAACAGTGACAGACTTCTCAGTGCTGAGACACGGCCAAATTATATAAACAGAAAACATCTGTGATTGTCAGAAAAATCTGAGCAGCTCCTCCTCAGCCCGTCTGCTAAAACACTCTGGTTTGGACCAAACTCCAATCAACGCTCGGCTTGACGTTAACGTACAGAAAGTCTGAAACGCAGGCGACATTTTCCCGTAAGTGAGCCCCGAGCGCACTGTTTGCGGCAGCTAAACACCACTGGTTAACCCCAGCATCATAAATGGGCTGACACCTCACAGAAGCCTGTTGAAAAGCACATAGGTTTATGCAACCCAGCTGGCCCGTCTCACTCAGCGAAGGGCTTGGCCTGTAGCCTCACTGACTCTCACCTTTCTTGTACTTCACTTTAATATAGATGTGTAGATTTTCACATTATGTTTGCAGCAATTACACATTTCTCTGCCGTCAAAATGTGGCTTTAGTTTAAGGCAGTTTGGCTGCTTTTGCTGTGCATGTATTTTGGAGAAACTGACAGGATGTACTTAAAGAAAGAAGTTGATTTGATTGCTATAGATTTACTTAGAGCTCCCCCACATAAAATGCACAGAAAGCTACATTTTAACGTCTGAATATGAAGATTTAAAGCTAAAAAACGGACCTGGTAGGAATTAAACTTGAAAAGTTGGATAAGTGAGGGAAATGTGGAGACTCTAGAAAACAACCATTAAAAGTTATTTTTAAACTGGAATAAAACAGGAAGTTATGAATTATCTTGACTTAGCTTTATACGTGCTGTTTATCTCAATTTTACCAGTAAACGGAATCAGTCAACCTTTTGTTATGTTTAGCTAAACTAAGCAGATGCTGATATCAGGAGTTCCATAGAACCTCTCATCTAACTCTAAATAAGCCAATTTCCCAAAATGTCAAACTAACATTTCAGATTTGCCAACACATTTTTAAAAAGTACCAAAATAATCATGCAAAATGACCACAGACTGTATTTAAAAGATAGAGGTAGCCACTGGGACATTTAAAGCTTTGGCTTTAGCATTATAGCCACCACAATCTTTAACCCGAGTGTTAGTCGCTTATGCCAGCAAACATCATTTAAGTGCATTCAAAGACTGTATGGGTGCACTCAGACACAGATACTAGAGAGATGCTAATTAACGCTAAAAAATAACAGTGTTGTAGAATTTTACTCCCTAAAACTGGAGCACAAACTTATTACTCTTATTAGACTCATATTATTTGTCAGTTACTTGCATTAAAAATGCTCCAAAAGGCACCAACACCTCAAACACCAACTCAAGTTAGCAGAGGTAAGGCCAAGTAGGCACTAACTGGTCACTCAGACCTGTAACTGCAATCCTTAATACAATGAAACAGGTCAGTTATGAAAAAAAAAATCATGTCCGCGCAGATGTTACAAAAGGTAAATTATTTAAAGAGACCTAAACAGCTTTTTAAGCATGAGAGTCTGTGGGGATTGGCTCGTTTGTGGCCATAAGATGGACTGCCGTTTCTGGCACTTACCACATTGGCTTCATTTTTCAGCCCTGCTTAAACTTGGGCTGAACTTCACACTTTTCAGCATGTTCATTCATCACTCACAGCGCTAAACTTTGGATAAATCGCTCTAACATCTGCTCATTTCTGTTCCCGGGTCAGATTCTGCCCCTCTACAACAAGCTGAACCCCGAGGCCTCCGCCACACCCTGCTGCGTTCCTCAGGACCTGGAGCCCCTCACTATCATGTACTTCATAGGCCGCACACCGCGTGTTGAGCAGCTCTCCAACATGGTTGTGAAATCCTGCAAGTGCCGCTGAGGGAGGCAGACGGACTGATTTCAGGACCAAAGCTACAAACTGCTTCTCTCAGGGGGGGACACACTGATCCTCTGTTCATTAAGCTTCGCACCTCAGACTCATGAGATGTTATTTTTTTAATGCTACATGACTCCAGTATCAGGATTTTGCTTCCAAACTTCTGCTCTTCACGCTCTGGAACTTTCTGTTTGACTGGAACACTGTAAATACTCAGCTCTATTAAACCCGTACTTGGATATTAAAATGAAACGGGGGTTGCTGTGCGCCTGCTGCATGAAAAGGATTCTTTTTATCAGGAGTTTGATTCCCCCTCTGTCGTTCTCCTGCGGCCGTGGGCAGCGGGGGCAAAGCTGACGTGTTTGCTTTAGGTTTGAAGGTGTTGATGAGAGGGAGGCGGTGTGGAAAGGTTTGCAGGCTGACTGAGATCTTTAGGCGAAGGAGGGAACAGATAGAAAAGAGAGAGAGAAGCTGTGTCCAGGCAGAGGCCCCCGCCAGCTCTCTGCGGTCCCGGGTTGAAATCTGCCTGCCGTAAACAGGATGTGAAAGATTTCCAGACACCGACCCGACCACTCACGGAACGCCAGATTTAAACGCTCCCCTCATCTCCGCTGTTGCGCTCTCTCTCTCTCTGGTGCTCAAAGTACTGGGATTTGTGGTGGGAGGAGAGAGGGAGAAAAGAGAGGCTTTGAAAATGAGACGTGGGATGATAGGGCTGTATTTGGAAAAGTTTTGGAAGTTTGGAAGGTGGTATTTTGCAGCCTTAGCAAATTTGTAACTATTCGGGTCTGGCTCAAACATTTCATAATCGCACTCTCATGCTCCTCTGCTGAATGTGCCTTCATTATCTTTATGTAAAAAGCTGTTGACTCATTGCTGAGGTTGTATTTTGTCATACCTATGTTTATCATCGTCTCTCACTCACTCTCTACAGCCGAGTATTCACATTGACCACTTTTGATAGAATGTCTAAAAGCTGAAAATAAAATTAAAAAAAAAAACATCCCCAGGGCTCATTTTAAATATAGACTCTCTGGTATGCCGGTGGTTTGTGTGTGAGAGCGAGACAGACAGCGACTGGGCGCATGTGTGTGTGTGTGCACGTCTGCACTGTGTGTGTGTGAATGTAGCTAGTGAGGTCATGCGTGATAGCACAGAAGTCATTCCTGAGGTTTTATCGTGAATTTTATTGTGATTGTGTCTGAAAACAACAACAAAAAAAGCTCCATCTGCAGCAGATGTTCTCTCTGTGACTTTGCTTAAATGTATGCATGCATGTGTTTTGAAAACCTGCTTGACTGTAAAGTTTTAGCTGAATCGGAAGCAGTCCAGTCCCAGTAGGTACGAGGCTGTGACAACATCAGTTATAGAAGTATTAAGCGGGCCAGTGGTTTTTATACTCTCACTGGTGTTACGCCACAGGAAATATCGCCTGCAATAAAATCGTGTAACTGGATACTTCAAACAATATTCTGGTCAACACTTTGAGGATGTGCTGTTGTAAAAAAGAAAGAAAGAAAAAAAGTGTACATGACAGCTTATAGATATCTGAATGTTTCACTTCAGGTGGATTAAATGAAACTTTTCTCTCCCCAGGTTGGCGTAAGTGCTTTTTCTTCAACGAATCCATTTATTTACTTCAAAGTTTACACATTGTGCTCATTCACAGCTTTACACTTTTACTAGAGTAGCTTTGCATAAGTCTCAGTTAAAAATAATCCTTATTTATCTGACACTGGGTCGAACTTTATTTTGCATGAAGCAGCTGTCTTCTGATTGACTGTAAACAGGAAAGGGGTGGGGCTTCTGTGCCTACAGCAGTGAAATGTCCCTTCTATCACAGTGACATCACGCAGAGTCAAAATGAGAACAAAAAAATCTGGAACTTGGTTTTTAGTGCAGTGTGAAGCTGGGCTTTTGGCTCACAGGGATTACTTGCACATAGATATATGGACAGAAGCACTGAGCCACCGACACATTACACCTACACGAGCTGCTCGGCCGTGGAAATCAATGCCAAGAAACTTCCGGTGCACAATTTTTTGTGCCAGTGATAATGTCAGAGGAGGTTTGGAGCTCTGCAGTTATTGAGTCAGCAAAACGTTGGTGGTTCAGCATTTGCTGACCCGGTCTGGATCTTTGCGTGGTCTGTAACTTCATAGCTGAACGGCTGTGGTTTCGAAACGTTTCCAGTTCGCAGTAACGCCGCTTACGGTTGATCATGGAAAATGCTGGAGGGAAGAAATTTCACAAACTTGACTCGTTTTAGAGGTGGCATCCAATTACAGCACCGTGCTGGAATTCAGTGACCTCTTTAGAGCGACCCATTTTTTCCTGAATGTTAATAAAGGCAGACTGCGTATCTATGTGCTGGAGTTTGTACACGTAAACTCAAAGATTAAGAGGTGTGGCCCACTATTTTTATTCATATAGTCTACTCTGACCTCACTGTTTTAAACTCTGGATGTGAGCATCCAGCACTTTAACAGTGTAAATGACAAATAATAAGGAGATATAAGGAGTATAAGCATAACAGGTCCCCTTAAATTTTCTTAAAACAGCAAAGTGAGCTGTTTTCAGAATCTTTTGAGTGAACTGTAAGAATTAGAGGTGGGTGGATCGATACCAACACTGGTTTTTGGTGATTGTAACGATACTTTGCTTCTTTCAAGTTTAGTATGTAGCCCACTGAACTGTGTTAATTATTTCTTTGGAAAAAATAAACCTCAAGCATGCACTATGGAAAATGTCCGAACCTTTTTGTGAGACAGAAAAATTTACATCCCAGGTCTCCAAAGACCCAGTTTCAAAACACATGAAAAGCTGGTGTGTTGTGTTAACTAATTATTGTGGAAAGTAACAATCACAGTGATATAGCGCTGATTAAAATGTGTTCAGAATTTGCGATTGAGAATTCATCTCATAAGTCATGGCACACTACACTCCCCCAATAAACTGCCTGAATAACTTAAAATTATTGGTACTGATATCTGCAATTCTGGCCCTGTATTTATTTGGTATTGGACTGATACCAAATTTTGTAATGTGGCACAGGACTACTGTGAATGAGGGGAAGTGTGAATGTTGAATGTTTTTGTTGAAACATCCAAGCAAGTATATACATGTTAAATGTCAAGATATATATGTTTAAACAGCATCAATTAACACACAACGTCAGGCTTTTTATTTCTATATGATAATTCTTTATAATTAAACAATAAGAACAAGTATTCTGATGTCCTGTAATCATTTTGAAGTTATAATTAACTTTTTGTACAAAGTATCAGATCAGTATCGTCGATGCCCCAATGAAGTTCACTTGGTATCGGTTTGGAAAGGAAATCAATGGAGTATGAATGTGACCGTTTTGTATAACGTGAAATCTACTTTAAATTCCCAGAAATATTACCAGACATGACTTATAACCCTGCTCTGACCACAAGGTCAACACTCAGCAGAAGAATAACTGAGACATTTTAACCCTAAACCCCTTGTTTCTTGTTCCTGAACCGAACGGTTTCTGTCATATTTCAGGCCGTTTCCAGAACAAAACGACTAGGTGTGCATCAAAAGTTAGTGAAAACCCAGAGCCTGTTCTAATGGTTGCCAAACCTCATCTTTATTGATATATAGTGAGGTATATTTGTACGCCTCATTAAGAGTACAGAGGAGGTCGTCAGGTGTCATCTTCGTGACATTTGGGTGGGAGCGATAACCCTCTAAAGCCTGACCTGTGAAATAATTGCCAGAAAATTCTAATTTTTTTTAACTGTCTGATTAAAAATTAAATATTAATTTACATATATATCATTTGTATCATATTTGCTACTTTTTGTGTAATTAAAGATTTACTGTGCTATTTAATTTGTTTCTGTTCAGGGGGGAATAACACTGATGATACAGACATCTGAAAAACTTACTAAATCTCATCAAATATGACATACTTGGTGTTATAGGGTTAAAAGTAAGAGGATCAATGCCACAATGAAAAAGACCCTAAAAAATGGTGAAGGTGAAGAATTCAATCAAGAGTTTCCTAATAATTAATTGCCCAGCAGCAGTCCTTGTAATGATTTGCTAATTTGCTCTCTTCACAGTATAATAATAATAATAATAATAACTTTATTTATAAAGCGCTTTCAAACAAAGTGCTGTACAACTATTTGAAACTAAAAAGATAAAAAATAAAAATAAAATAAAAATAAAAGCGATACATAGCAATACAGGTAAAAGACACAATACAAGTTAAAAACAGTAAAAATTTAGAAACTAAAAGCCATAGAATTAAGACTTGTAAGATAAGGTGAACAAATGTGTCTTCAGCTTAGTTTTAAAAACCTCCACAGAGCAGCCTGCCTAACATCTTGAGGGAGGTTGTTCCACAGAAACGGGGCACGAAAAGAAAAAGCACACTCTCCAATTGTCTTTTTTCTGGCTCTAGGAACCTTTAGAAGGCCAGAGTCCTGAGATCGGAGAGCACGGGATGGAACGTAAAGATGTAAAAGGTCAGAGAGGTATGAAGGTGCCAGTCCATTTAAAGCCTTGTAGGTGAGCAGCAGGACCTTAAAATCTGCTCGAACCTGACAAGGTAGCCAATGCAGAGATCTCAGAACAGGGCTAATGTGCTCAAATTTCCCAGTTCTTGTTAAAATGCGAGCAGCTGCATTTTGCACCATCTGTAGACCGCTAAAACTTTTCTTTGGTAGACCAGAAAGAAGAGCATTACAATAATCAATACGTGAGGACACAAATGCATGGACAAGAACCTCTGCAGTGTCGCTTGACAAAACTTGCCTGATTCTGGCTGATGTTCCTCAAATGATAAAAGGCGGTCTTTGTTATCTCTTTTACATGAGTATAAAGAAAAATAAAATGAAATCATTCTTATTAGAATTTATTAGAATATGTTTTTGAGCAAAAATGAATTAAAAAGTCTGTTTTTCTCATTTTCTTTTTTTTTGTATGTGTTTAAATGTTAGGCATTAATAGCATTGACAGCACTAATGCTTTTTCCTTTAATCTGTGCATTCATCCACGTGTTTATTAGCCTACATATAGGCTATATTTATCATTTGTGTCATTACTCACACACATAACTCTCTGGCTCAGTAGGCTGTTTATTTATCTAGAGGCTGGCACTCGGTTATTTTTTTAAATCTGATTAAACAAACTGAAGTCGGCTTTTTTATTTACACTTTATAAATATAGATATATAGTGTAAGAAATAAATTATCGCACAGTCAAACGGCCCTTGATTCATCCAGTTTCTCAAAAGCGAGCATCTAAAACCCAAATCTGCCTGCGTGGCTGGATGCTGCTGCACGGAGACGATGTTTTTGGTGAACTGGTCCTTTAATGTCCTTTAATGCAGTGTGGTTTAACTCCCAGCTGTGAAAGTAGCTTAAAGAGATACAAACTGTTCTAGAGACATTACAATAAAATTGTTTTTCTGAGCAGCAGTGAGAAACAGCTTCACTCTTTGTGTGTGTGTTGGGGTGTCAGTCCTCGAGCTGTGGTGAGCCTCCCTCCCCCCTGAGTAAACTAGCCCCAGCATCTGTTAGTCTTTTCCACTTAACTACCCCTTGCTAAATCCAACCTGTACTTATCCCACGGTAGAGCGCCTTGCTCCGTCTCACATTGAGTCCCTCTGTCCTTGAGAAGGACGTCTGTTGTGGATGTCGACCCCTGCCCACACACACACAGACACACCCACACACCCTGCCTTTGACGTATAGAGAAAGACTGAATGCAGCACACCCCTACATTCATATATTTTGCTATTTTTGCCTCCATGCAGCAAAATATGCCATGATTAATGGTTCTGGCTCTGGAAACGCTCGCTCACCCTCCCCGTGCTGACCAAAAAGTAAGAGAGCCTGTTAAAAAAGTAATTCATTCACACAAGCACCTTATGGTCTGAGCTCGCATGACAGGTCTGGACGAGACTTTAGATTGAAGTCATTCCTATTTATTCCTGCCAGTTCAATTAAAACGCAGCTCTCGGGGCAACAGGGCACCATAAACACAAAATATAGAGTTATACAAGCAGCAGAGCGGCAACGAGACACAAGAGTAAACAGAAGATACCGATCTGTGGCCTCGGCGTTATTGAAGCCATATTCGTCGAGCAGTCAAACTTGGAGAGCAGAGCTGTACTTGAGGCCCTGCTGGGACAAAACAGCTGGAAGGCCAAACCCACAAAGGCCTGGATGTTCTGGTTTTTAACAGACGAGGGCGTCGTTTCTGTGCTTTCTTTCAATAACTGCACAGCAGGGTGGCTCAGTTTGACTTTCAGTCTGTCTGGTGTTGACTGTGGGAGCAGAAAAGATTTAGGAGCTATTTTTTCCCCTTGTAAGTAATCACTAAATCTACAGCTTTCACAACACTTTATCACCCTTGGATTAAAACAAATCCTCAACTAATACAAAGACTTACAATTAAAAAGTATTTAGTCTAAAACTAGGCTTAGGCCAAGACTAATTTTTAAAAACAGGGTTAAATCACATACGAAAATACAGCCTTTAACAGGCTTTTAGCTGTGTTTTTTTTTTTTAATAAAAATGTAGTTGAAATTTATTTTTCAAGTATTTATATGCAAAAGTTGATCTTTTAAAAAAATATATAGTGTTATCTTTCCTGTGGGTTTTGATTTTGTTTTTTAAAAAGATGTTTGAAGATGTGATGCCCATCCTTCCACTGATACCGTTTCTGATGAGGCTTCAGTGAACAGTAGATGGATCGACTGAAGGTCCAGCTGCACCTTGCCTGTCCTGTGCCAGTTTTTTTGTTTGTTTGTTTTTGTTTCTTAAGAATATGGTGTTCAGATACTGTTTATCGGCTGTAGATAGTTTTTCTATCTTTTTTCTTTCCTCGAAGATAAACTGCTGAGATATATTTTAGAATCACCTTGCTGGTGTAACAATCCCATCTCATGCCTGTCGAATTGTGTTATCTTTGGCATTTCTAATAAACTCAGCTGGAGGCATGGGAAGAAAGTATGTTAATAGCAGCCTGTCAGAAAAACACCAAGTACCTTAAAAAACAATTATTCTCTGAAAATGGTCAGGCCCTTGGAAGCAAAATATAAGGAAAAAAGGGATAGTTCAAGGCTTTTGCACAATGCTGTGCATAATTAATGTTTAGTTATGTACATATTTAGCATAAAGCCCAATAACATCCCTGCTGTCCACCTTCATTTTATTGTACAAAAAGAAAAAGTAATAAATTATTTTAAAAAGCATCCGTCCTCACTCAGGACTCATAATGACATTACTGCTGATGGCTCATAGTCAGCGCACCACTATGAGCCATCGACTTCCAGCTTTCTGTCAACAAGTGACAGAATATGTGGGAGCCTGAATTTGAGTGTAGGCTCTGTCCGTTACTTATTTTGGCACCGGTGGAGGGCAAAATGCCACGATAGCCTCGTGTAGTAGTTCCTGCTTCTGAGTAAGCAGGAAGAGGCAATTCATCCCACATTCACCCAAAGCCGAGTTCATTCAGGACTTTCAGGTCAGGTCATTTCACATCTGCTGCTGCACAGTGCGCCAACTGTGTGCCCGTTTTATTCTGTCTGCGACGTGTGCTGAATATAATATAATGAACCTTTAGAGATTTAAAGACAAGAAATGAACATATATTATGTAAGCGAATGAGAGCGCGGTCCATATGTAATGCAGTGTTTAAAAAAATACAGTCCTTCGTAAATTAAATTGGACGCTCATATTAATCATGACCAAAGTTTACAATAATGAGGTCAGTGTGTTTACTGTAGAACTAACTCTGTAAAACCTCATTCTCAGTTTTCTTCTGCTCTCTGTTTTGTATGACATCATCGAGAGCATCTCAGGCACACAGCTCGTGGTGTGAACACGGAAGCCCCACCCACCCGATATTCAAACCTTTTGTTTGTGAGCTGCGGTCAATCAGAAGAAAGTCGTCTTAAAGGAAGATGAACTAAAACTGATTTGTTTCAGACAGTGGATGAACTGAGGGTTCTGCGCCAAAGCACAGTTTAAAATCGATAAGATCATTTTAATCTGTGAATGATATGAAGCTGTTCTAACAGATTCCAAGAATAAAAATATGGATCTTTTGTTTTCTGCACTTCTACTTTACGGCGCGCCCATAGATCACCTGCCTGACATATGTACAGAGGTTGTGTCCTCACTGCTGTAGCCTGGGTGGTGATTCTGCCTAGAGCCATGTGCTGCGTATCATCTCACCATCCTGTCACTACCTAAAAAAGCCAGGATGGAAAAAGTTTACTTATAATATCCACGGTGATAATAAGAATGAAAAACTGGGTATATATCACTGTATGAGCAATGTAGGCACTGCACAATGTAAAGGCACCCTGTAGAGTTTATCTCTTTTGCTTTCAGACACCAAAACACACTCTGGGTCCCTGTGAGGCTTTTAGTGTTAAACCACTAAGTGTTTTATTAATACATGCTCTAATTTGCATATTTGTGATTAATAAAGTAGAAGACCCAAGTGTAAAAAGTTTAGTGACATTAAAAGTGAAAGAAAACTCCACAGTTACAGGATAAAGACTTAATGTCTGGTAACAGTGTGTAATAAAGGTCTCTTTAATGCGTCACTGTAAGATACATCTGATTTATCAACTGGCAAAAAAAATGGGACATGAAAGGTTATTACACAGGATATAAAACTTGTTATTGTTCAGAAAAAGAATTAAACCTAAAAACAAAACAAAAAACTGTAGCTGTCAAGTGGAAAAGTGGACACAAGCAGAATATTACCAACAGTGATTTAAGGACACTTGATTGCAAAGTTGGCACGCAGCACAAACTTAACTTAAATAACTTTGGTGTGACTGTATCAGGTTTAACCATCTGATTTTCTTTTACAACCCTTTTTAAACACAAAATAGTCAGGAGATCCTTTAGTAGTCACTTTCCATCATCCCTAAAACGACTGACAACTTAAGGACCTGAATGACAGCACACCATGGTGCAATGGTGCAGTTCTGATGAAGAATAATGGCCCTGCCGTGCTCTGAATCGGATGTGCTGTTGTCGTGGTTTTGGTTTTCCACCCACGGCAGGGTTTTCACCCGGGAATTTTCGTGGTGGTAAGCTACCCAGATCCTGGCGCATCTTGTCTTTTGATCAATTTAGTTAGCACACGACGACCTCACACACTTTAAATACATGTCGTTTACTGTTCAAAACACATCCCCGGATGTCTTTCCCTTTTAAGGTTGCATTTCATAAAATGATTTTTTTCTTATGTTAACGGAAGTGGTCTTTTTTCAGGCGAGGCGGCCGACAGCTTCTGTAAATTGCTGTGTGTAAACCCTGCACTGCATTTAAAGCTTATAGTCGCTCCTCAAAAGTTAGCCTCACAAAGCCAGATTAAATCTCAGATTTAATGTCAAGTCAGTGCCGAGAATTGACTGAGCTCAGCAGCTGAAAACAAAGCAGGTAATTATGTTTAATGACATCTTGGTAATGATGTGACTCACTCAGTCCCGAACCTTTTTTATGAGAGGAGCGGTCCGCTTAAAGTTGCTCGATTAGCCTCACTGAAAGGCAGATTTATCTCTTTGTCAGAGCGTCCTGGAAACTCAAACCCAGCTTATATAGTTTTAGTCACACTAAAGTAACAAGGCAATATTGGTGAGGTGGTTTTGTGAGGCTAACTATAAACACCAAAAAAAAGGAAAGAAAAAAACCCCAAAACGACAGCTGCATTCATGAGGCGTGTTTCTTCGAGCTAGCAGCAGTGTAGAACCACAGCTGTGATGTCGGCTGCCACATCTGGTTTTTGTCAGAGTGCAGGAGCTGCATCTGTTTGGTTCTCAGGTAGAGACAGGTCTGAAAGAGAGTATGCTGGAGGTGGTGTTGGAGGATGGGATGGTGGCTGCATGTCACTGCTGGGCCTCCTCACCTGCAGCGAGCTCCGCCTGTATGATAGCTGTCTCCTCATGCTCTTCTTCTTAGGCTTTCGGGGCCGTCTCCTCTTCTCCTGGCTCGTGGACTGGGGGCGGTCGCTCAGGGTGTCTGAGGACTCGTCAATATACGCCAAGTTCTCGCCGAAGAAGTCGAGCAGCTGGCAGCTTGGTGAGGGGGCTGTGGTGATGTCAGGGCAGGGAAGGAGGACTTCGGGTAGGGATGTGGGCACAGAGGAGGAGCAAGAAGAAGGACTAGGGTCAGGTGCCTGATTGTGGCTATTGTTTGGTGCAGATTCATAGTTCTCTGCTGGAATCAGTTCATCTTTCCTCTCTGATGTGTCCATATGTGCGAGTCTTACTGATCCCTCCTCCATGCTGCCGATGGTTCGGCACGGCTGGAACTTGTGGGGTGCCGTGTAGGAGAAGGAGACTGAGGAGCCATCTGACCTGGAGTCGAATGCAGACTCTGATCCAGAGAGTGACCCTTCCTGCATACGTGCCCCTACAACATCCAGCTGTGAAACGGAGCGGGTTACGGGGACGGAGAATGAGCGGGACAGGTGGTGAGGAAATGACCTGCCCTGCCCTTGCAGACCCCTAGCAGGGTCAGCCCTGTACCCTGCTGCTGCTATGGGGACCGTTCCCCCTCCAGCCGCACTCACCTGTGCCTTTGAGTTAGTTCCCCTCGCCCCGGACGAATTGTCCTGCAGTTCACTCATGGAGCTCGACAGGCCAGCCCAGTGACTTGGCAGATGTCCATTCTCAGGTCCCCCTCGCACCAAGTATCCCAGTGTACCCTGGGCTCCCCGGCGGATGCGTCGGCGCTCGCTGCGTTTCCAGCGCCGCCGCTGCAGGAGGAAGGGGTCATTAAATTCCAGAGGATTTGGGATGCGGAAATCCTTGGACATGCTCTGCGTCCAGTCTGTTGCGTGGGCCCTCAGCTCCTCCATCTGACAGGGACACAGGTTAACGTTAGCTTTACAACGTAGAAGAACTGACACAAGTTTAGGTGTCTCTCAGATAACATTTCTGGAGTCTCCCACCTCAGCACGAGTCCTTTTAGACAGCACCCTCAGCCAGTTGCCTATCATGGTGAGGATGGAGGCAAAGTAGGCAAGACCGAACACGATCCACAACAACACCAGAAGCTTGAAGAAGCTGTTGTCTTCAGTACCTCCAACTCCATGCAGAGAAAGTTGATTTAATTTTTAATGTGATGTTCCAGTGAACCTCACAGAACAGAAATGACAGAAAGAGGCAGTCCTGTACAAAGTTGGCTGACCATTCATCATTAATTAAACCTCAGCGGGGGGAGACTACAGCTGTAACTTTGTGGGTGGATAGATAAACCTCGTTTTTGGGTTATTTATATATTTGTATAGCGCTTTACTCAGTCCCTAAGGACCCCAAAGTGCTTTATACTACATTCAGTCATCCACCCATTCACACACTGGCAATGGCAAGCTACGTTGTAGCCACAGCTGCCCTGGGGCGCACTGACAGAGGCGAGGCTGCCAGACACTGGAGCCACCAGGCCCTCTGACCACCACCAGTAGGGAAACATGGGGTTAGTATCTTGCCCAAGAATATTTGGTATGCAGCCAGGAGGCAGCGTGGCAGCAGTCATGAGAACGACGAAGAAAAGAGCAGAAAAACAATTCATATTTGCGTTAATTAGAGGTTTCATATAAAAGGGCACGGAGGTGCCTAGGTCGCGGCGTTCTGAAGTTATTGCATTCACATTTTTTTTCAGAAAACTTGACCTGTTATTCAAATTTGTTCCATCAATACAACTATGATATCAATTTGAAATGCCTACATCATCTCACTTGAGGTATCGCATTCACAAACTTGGATGTCCACACCGCCCACCTGCCCAGGTGACGAGAATACCCCATCAGACTTTCAAGGCAGAGGGCTAAAAAGCACTCCCTCAGCAGAGGATCACACTTACAGACTGTCATTTGGAAAAGGATCTGTGAAAATGCCCATAACACCACCATTAAACTGAAACACTGAACATAATCTGCTCTAGACCAGGTTACATGTTCAGCGTATGTTGCTACAACTTCACCAGGTAAAAAACGAACAACCATCAACTTGTTGTCCATATTGATTAAAACGTGTGTGTGTGTTTGGTCTGTACCTGGTACATAGTCTCCAAAGCCAACAGTGGTGAGCGTGATGACCACAAAATAAAGCGACTCCAAGAACTTCCAGTTTTCCACTTTCTGAAACACGACCGTCGGCACAGCGAGGAAGATCAGACAGCCAATTAGGATGGAGAGAACTGCTGAGGTCACACGCACAGTCGTGGGCCTGACCTTGCGTTTCTATCAGAGAGAAAGATAGAAGCCAATACAGATGCAGAATAAATCAAGATCAACACAGCTATACATGTAACAAAAAAGTGCAAGAATTAAACTAGATTAAACAAAAAAGGAAAAAGAATTGTCTGGATTCAGGCTGAATGTTGAGATTTGTCAGCTTTTTATTGGTCCACACTGGCATCTTCATCACATGTCTGCATCTCAGGATTATTTTCTTTCTTTATACTAAAGTCATGGACTGAAGATGTAACAGCGGGGCAGCTTTAATACCCATCTGTTTGAAAAGTCCTGAAAGAATAAACAAGTACAACATGACTTGACTATGGTGACCATGATACCCTTGAATAAGGCTGCTGTCCGGTTGCTCTAAGCTGTGGCTAAAGTGATTCAGCTGATCTGACTCTAATGCGGGTTTTATATGAAAATTCATTTACAAAGACAGTTTTTGTGATTTTATTTTATTTTTTGTGGAGAAATAAGGTTCCAAGAACAGCTTTATTTAGTAGTTCAGCTTTTCTGGTAGGACTCTGCAGCATTCCCAGGACCATTCCCAACTGACAAACATAATCTCTGCCTGGGTTCCCTGCCTAGTCGGACATGTACAAAACAGCTCATTTAGGAGCTGCCAAAATCAGATGCCCAAACTGGCTCCTTTCGATGTTGAGGACTCTATTCTGAGCTTCTACCAAGTGACCAAGCTCTTTACTTTATCTGTGAGGCTGAGCCCAGACATTTGGTTCTTGCATGGTTCTAACTTGCAACTTAGAGAGAACCAAACAGTTTACTGCGTAGAGCACTGATAAGAAGTCTGTGCCTTGTAGGTTTAAAGCTGTTTACTCCTAAGTTTTTTGGCTGATGGGCAGGACAGACCATTCTCACCAGGAAGAGGGTCTCAATCTTTGCCACAGCTCTCCGCAGCACCGTGCCCATGTGGTCGCCCACTCCAGCGAGAAGTATGCCAAACATGGGGATGCCCACCAAAGCGTAGCACACGCAGAACAACTGGCCGTAAGTCGTCCGAGGTGAGAGGTTCCCAAAGCCTGTTTGAAGGATTAATCAAAAAGACATGACGCTAGTTATAAAAGCTGACATGCACAAACAATTTAAAGAGGGACCATGTGTAATTATTTTAATTAGTAGGGCGTATTAGAAAATATTCATCAGCTGTGACTCTACAATTCATGAATACTTTGTTGACCAGAAAAATAAGCTACAGTTTGATCACATTTTAAGTAGCGTGTCTTTGAAACAAGGACATAAATAAGCTCTAGTGTAACATTTATCAAGCCATAAAAACACCTGCAGGCTAAATCCTTGCAAATTTAGATGATACCAAATTACATTTAAATGCTTCAGTGAAAATAATGCAGGTAACACTTTCTCAGAAAAGAGAATCTCAACAGTGCATCAGGTGGATCATTTTGTCACTCAGAGAGCAATGTTTCCCTTGCAGGTGAGCTCTGTCACTTACCTATGGTGGTGATGATGGTGCCACAGAAGAAGCAGGCAGATGCGATGTCCCAGCGGGTGGTCAAGTTGGCAGGAACTCTGCTCACATTCAGGCCTGCCTTGACTGCAGACATCAAACCCTGAAGGAATTTAATTTTTCATCCAAGTTTTATCTATTTGTTCATTTTATTTACTCACATTATGGGTGTATTTATAATGCATGGACCTCGTAGCGTACATAAAGAATGATATTAATTAAAATCTGGAAAATAAAAGCAGCATGTGGTAAACAGTAGGAACTTAAAGAGAATATCTCTGTGCTACTGAATACCTCGGCCTGAGAGGTATATGTAATCTAAAGCTTTTTTATATATATATATATATATATATATATATATATATATATATATATATATATATATATATATATATATATATATATATTTATTAGGGGTGCAACGATACATAAAATTCACGGTTCGGTTCGATACTTTGGTGTCACGGTTTGATATTTTTTCGATACAAAAAAATGTTCATGCCTTTTTAATTTGTCATTTATTAAAATTATAAATATATATTTTAACTCAAAAGTACAGTTTTTAAATTTAATGTTGCTGAAACAACAAAGTAATAAAAAAATAAATCTATCTGATTGAGAAATCACTCATCTTTGGAAAAGAGTTTATTACAGAGAAATGGCTCTTTCCAAAATAAAAGCTATACTATACGCTTCTTCTGGGCTATATTCTCAGCAGCATGTTAAACATATCCGGTCCCCATAAGGAGAATCATGTGCTAACGGCTGTCTAAATGACTCGGGTAAAGTTTGTAGCATGCGTGCTTGTTGTTTTTGTCTGCTTGATGTCGGAGTAAATGTGCAGTCATATTCGTTGTGTTCCCACTAGTGCTGTCAGCGTTAATCTGAAATGACGTTAACGCCACAACACGGCAAATCTCCGTTTACGAGTTACCGCGGATCGCCCCGTGCGTGGGGCTGGACGGTGTCAACACGTTAACGAGCTAACTGCGCTACCGCACTAGTTCCCACCAATTGAGCATTGCGTGGCACATCCGACATACTGTTTTACTTTTGCCCATGAGGCGCTTACCATCAGGGTCATGCTTCACATGAAGACCAAGATAGTTCCAAACGCCAGCTCTGAATGAGGGTGGTGGAGGTTCAATTTCGGGTAGCGTTGAGGCAGTTGCCATGTTGCAACGAGCTTAACTTCTGTCTTGCTAGCTTGCGCTGCGCTCAGTGGATCTGCGCTCGACAGTGCAGCCTAGGCGGAGTAGTCGAACGCAGATCCACTGAGCGCTCAACACAGACAGCATCGTCAGAAGAAAAGTTGATAAAATAAAATTTTTTTGTATTGTTCCATACATATGCGTACTGTATGGAACGGTTCGATATCGATACGAGTATCGTTGCACCCCATATATCCTGCTGTTCAAACCTTCTGTTTCCCTTCTGTCCAAGGGACAGCCAATCAGAAAAAAGATGGTTAAAAGGACGTGTTTCAACTGCTTGTTTAATGTGAGATTAAGAAAAATACATGTAGTCTGGAGGATTATGTTCCACTCGAATTCAGACTTTGTGAAGCTCAATTTCAAATTAAAACATTCAAGTTACAAAAGCCCATCTGGTTTGAGCGATAATGTTACTACAGCAATTTGGTTATTTACATTTACATTCAGCATCTTTAATTTGCTGTTAATCTAATACAGACTGGAAGCTTCGGCCTTCTGACGGCACACTTCTAAATATTTACTCACTAATGTTATACAGTGTGCACTTTAAAACAGCTCAACTGTGCTGACATAACTTCATTTACATGGAAACAAATCGAGTAAGCCTAAAAAATATATATACTTCAGTGCTGCTTATTTTGACCACCTATCCCACACAGGTGATATGACCCCAGATATTTCTGTTTTGTTTTTTCCTATTTCTGTTGCCGTTTTTCCTAATTCCCTTGTGTTTTGTGATCTTTTGGAGCGTTTTTTTTGCTGGTATTTACTTAAGTTGCAGTCCATTTGGCCTCTCAGGGCCACCGTAAATAAACCATATTTTAAAGCTGCTTCAGAGTGTGAGTGGGATAATAGTGACCGTACTGTGTCCACTGATACCTGTACAAGCTCGTGAAAGTCCGACTCGGTGACGCAGTAGTTTTTCATGAGGAATTCTTTCTTGGTTTCAAGCAGCTTTTCATGTGCCAAGGTCTCTGTGGGCTTTTCCAGGGTGACAAAAACAAACGCTCCCATCACCAGGTACAACATGACTCCCACCAGCAGGGTGGTGAGGGTAGTGCAGCGCATTTTCTCCCCGTCTTTCTCCCTGCCCCTCCAGGGTTAAAGGGTCTCAGCTCACAGGTCCAGATCTGGTTGGGATCTCAGTCAGGATACAACTGGCCATAAACAGGAAGTTCCTTTAGAGAGGTGCTACATGTGCGAGCACAGAAATATCTTTAAAAAAAAAAAAAGCACCACAAGTGTTCTTGGAAGACATCTGTGCATCAGGCCCAAACCTGAGAGTCACTGACACGAAACGTGACAAAATACTAACATGGTGGAAAATAATGACAAGCAATTTAATTTAGTGAGACTTTCATGGCTTAATTAGTATGACTGTTGTTAGACAGGTGATTGAGTGAATCCAGGTTGTAAAGTGTTTACTCTTACAGTTGGCACACAGTGTGGATGTTTCAGAGCTGTTGCACAAAACGTTTTCTGCATTAAAGGTGGGTCCTTAAGCCACACTGCATGTACACTGAGCGACTCGCTGGTCTTTTAATTAACATTCTACTAGTCCAGATTGTCCAAAAGCAGAGCTGTCACTGATGCGAAAGCTATTGTAAGAGGAGGAATACGTGACAGAACAAGCCGCCCTCTTTCAAATTTACAGTGTTATAAGACTCCAGATGTTCGTGTCGGTGGGTACCTCCCAACGTTATACAAGATTTTATTACAAAATAGTTCTTTAAAAGCTTTTTGCATGAAACAGACTGGATTTTTTTTTTGTTTGCCCTCGTTTCTCAAGCCCTCAGGTAAGATTAAAAGGTGAGGCACAAAAGAGCATTCATGATGTTGCACTTTGAGAAATAGCATGCAATCTGTTACAAGGCCAGCTGATGAAAATGACTCACCATAGACCAACATTTACTTGCCAATTGATTCTGGATTTTTTTTTCCAGCATACATGTAAAAAGTAAATGAGATAAATATAAATATGAGCCCTAATTTCAAGTCACAGAGATGCCTGTCCAGCTGTTTCCTCAGGTTACACTGAGGAAAGATGGCAGGTAAAATCAGTAGACTGACAACTTTGCTTAGACAAAGATCATTTCCACTGACGCAGTGTGAGATGTTACTGACGTTGGGACTTGTTTAACTTGGAGTGTGACAAGAGACACTCCTAAAAACAAACCATATCTTAAACCCAAATCGAGATGTGGTTCTTTGAAATGGAAAAAAAGGTGCTGCGCTTTAAGAAATGCATCCAGCGTGATCATAGTCTAATACAGCAACAGCGATACTGTCCTATTGAAAGGAGCTATTCAAAATGCTTTCTGTAGTCTCCATGATAATGAATGTTTTATAACTGAGAAAAATAACGAAGACAGTACCTTAACTCTCTGGAGTCAGGCGCTCATCCCCTGTTAAAACTCTAGAAATCAGCTGATAGAGAAATATCGAAACTCCTTCTTTTTCTTCCTCTTCTGCTCGCTCTGCGACGCCTCCAACGTCAGGGTTCAGGAACGGATGATTGCGTGTCCATTTGCTTCCCCTTCAAGCCATTTGAACACTTTCAGGTGCACAGAAGTACAGACTAGTTCAGGTTAAAAACAATCAAGTATCTAAAGTGTAAATCTATCAGAGTAGTTCCAAACTGGCGTATCTCCTCGATTCTTTTTCAGCAGGGTATGGGTGGCATTAAATAAATGTTCTCATTGCAGGGTGTTTGTCATAATATCTGAAAAAAACTGACACACACCAGGCTACCCTGCCAGTGGGTGCACAAATGATTACACTTTGCCAGAACTCCAAACATACATCTTGACATTAATTGAAAACATGGTTAGGTCTTATCTTCATTTGGCTACTTTGAACCGTGTTTACCTTTGAGTCAGATACCCCGAAAAAAAAAGGACTGGGATTTAGGAGCTTCATGCTTTGGGTCGACTGGCCCCGGTCGTCTCCACGTGGACCATGACAGTGTTCTGAGATTTCCCAGAGTTTGGCCAGCTGTTAGCATTCTGCGCTAATGGACTGCTGGCTTTGGTTTGTGTGGACAGTCTAAATCTCTGTCCCTGGCGTCAGCACCGGCAGATTATTAGTTATCACAGTCTAAACCTACGCAGGCATATTTTTATATTTTGCTAAGATGTGAAGTGAGGGCGACGGAGAAAGAGACGGCATGCGTCTGACAGACTGTGATCTAATCCCAAGTTAAACAATGCTGCAGGTGGGGTAATAAATCATACACAGAGCTGTTTGGAAAGAGGCACAAAGCTGGAACAAGATGTGTACATGCTGTTCTTCAGTTTGCATGTAAGGCAGGTGTAGAAAAGAAATCCAACCCAGGGATGTCAAACTTACTTCACATCATTGGCCACGTACAGCTCACTTTGATGTGAAGTGGGTTGAACCACTTAAACTACATGGTAAACATGTAAAGTTATAGAAAAGGTTTTAGTACTTAATTGCTGTATAAGGTTTTCATGAATTAATTTCCTTGTACTTTGGTGTTGTATGGATGGCAATGCGGGGTCTTAAGCAATAGGAAAAGCTGTAAAACTTAAAATATAGTTAAAAAGTTCAAAATCCATGCACTCCACATTTTCTAAGCTGTCCAGTATTGGAGTCTTTGCCAGGTTGATTTATTTGACGTTATGTTTGACACCCCTAGTCTAACCAAACAGGGTTAAACTAAAGTACTGGTCCTCAAACTCTACTCAAAAATGCTGTCTCTCACTAACAATAAAAATAATCCAAATACTTCCAATTTAAAAATGCTGTTAATAGCATGACCTTGCCCACAGGCTCACAGCTGAAGAAACAAAGCACTACAGAATGTGATCGGTCATGACTTCGCCTTTGTCCTGCAGACAAAGCCGAAGAAAATTCTCGCTTTATATGAATATGAATAGCCTTTATTGTCATTGTACAAGGTACAATGAAATTGGAGTGCCACTCCCTTGGTGCAAAATGCAATGATAAATATAAATATAAAATATAAAAAGTACAATAAAACAATGATATATACAGAATAGCAACATTCATATAATGATAGTATGAATAGCAGCATAATATAGTGACAGTGGCAAGTATGGTATAGTTAAGTTATATAAGTTATATCTTTCTCCACTCAAACACATTTAGTTAACTTTGGAGGTTTGAGCTCCAGTTTGCAGGATAATCTACGTGCATCTTCTTCTGTGTGCTCCACCTGAATCTCAGTTTAACACATGTACACATAGCAAGGAGAGTTTAGAAAACAGGGTGCAGTATGAAACGTACAAATCCAAGATGTAAACTAGAAACTCTTAGTGAAGCTGGAGACCTCTGTCACACTATAAAATGAACAACACTTTGCATCGTAAAAATATTCAAGTATAAATTCTCATCATCAAGTAGTTCATAAAGAAAACTCTTTCTGGAGTCTCTGAGACTAAGTATTAATAGTCCTAAAATAAGTCTTTTTGGTTTTCTGTTATTGGAGTTTTATAAGAATTCGTAACGGTTTGTCAGGGTCAGGAATTGTATCTCTCAAGGGTTTAATCGATCCAAAATATTAATAACATCACACTGTACAAAAACATGCCGTCCATTTCTTTGTTTGAAAGACTTCAGGGTGTTTATTCATAGTTTGTTTAACATAAAATATGAGTGTTTATTCACTGATGCTATCACTGCTTTAGTTTGTGTCACACAGAAGAGTTGCCACTTTGGAAAGCTTTTTTTTAAGAAAACATATAAGGAAAAAAAATCCAGATTTTGTGATTACTGGGTTGTATTAAAATAACTACAGCAGCGGAGTCTGTAAAACCCTAAAAAAGGACACAGCAAAGATGATGCTAACAAGACACTGGGGCTTTGGTGACTGTATTATTTGTACTTCATGAAATTAACACAAAAAAGGAAAATCAATCAACACAAGTATCTGCCACAGCTGGAGAAACAAAGATGTTTTCTCATCCATAAACCTGAATCAGCCTCCAGAGATGAATAGGATTGTCTGTGGGTAAGACTGTAGTATCTGCTAAAGAATTTACAGTGTGAGGAGAATATAAAGCTCCTTTAGATGTAATTACCCCCCTAAAGAATTCCCCTTTTTAAAAGTGAGCCAACACTGACGTCAGAAGGAGATCACAGGGTACGACTCTGGATCTCTGGTTTCATGCTCTGGGAAAAAAATTATCCACAGAAATAATGACAGGACTGTTTGGGGCTAGAGAAGCAGCATTAAAAAAAAAAAAAAAAAAGAAACTGCCTGACATTTTGCTTTGAGGCAACAAATCTAAGAAAGAATATTTCCAATGAAATGCTTATCAAACGGAGTAAACGCACATGTAGGAAGACTGACGCATAAATCTCAAGAGTGACTTTTGCTGTTAAATTACCTGCTGGAGCAGGAGGACTGATCATCTCTTTTTAAAATCAGTGTGACAGTCTATACATGTAAACCGACTTTTAAACCACACACTAAATGACAAACCTGAAATCAACAGACCAGTCTCTCCTCAAAAAGCACTAACATTATAGCTCACAGTTCGTCCCCTGAAAGACACTGCTGCACATCTTACCTTCAGTTTGGAGAAATGTGGCTGTCCAAGTTCATGCAGCACAAGTTGTTTCACTTCAGCACTGAAGGAGCTCTGTGTGCATGTGTGTGTGTGTATATATGTGTGTGTGTGTTGTGAGAAGGCACTTGTGCATGTGTGTTTTCTCCTTGGAAGGTGTTTCCCCATTCTCGTGACTCTACATCACTCTGACAGAGGACAGCAGATTGCTTGAGGAGGACGAGGAGGAGGAGGAGGAGGAGGAGAAGGGGAAGATAAAGGGGCAAGGCGTGAGAGTGGATGAGGAGTCTATTACAGTGCTACGAGTGTGATTAAGTGCCGTCAGCGCAGAGGTCCCGGAGTTTCCTGAGCTGGATCTGGGTGGGGGCGGGGAGGTTCGGCTCTCTGATTCCTTCATCTCGCCATTCTCTCTCTTTTTAAGGAGCAAAGAGACACTTGTTTCTTCACAGTCAGTTACTGCAGACACAGTTTTTCATTCACTAAGGGCAGAATTGCATCATTAAACAACACAGGCTCTAAAGTTGGAAAAGAACAACTCTTCAGTTCAAGTGTTTGATTCTAGTCTGCTTCTTGTAAGCTTTCAGCACCTTGTCAACAACACATTTGTGACCGAAAGGCAAAGGGAGAGGACTTTGGTAATTGCGGAAATACTTATGTGATTTAACCAAGATATTCCACTTAAAAAACACTTTGAGGCTCTCTTCATTGGACCGGGGCACTCATTTAGACTTAATTGTAGGCAAGCAGTAAAAACAAAAATATTCTCTCACACAGCTAACTAAACAGACCTTGAAATACAAAGCACACAGCCCAACATAGTGCTCAGAGAGACAGCGGTTTAATAAAAGCAAACCTTTTATTCTAATCACAAACACAACACAGATACATTCACATAAAAGTGTCCAAAACAAGGCAACAAATACAATTTAAGTTTCCCCACTCAGGGTCACACCTCGGTGCCAAAAGACTACAGATCCCAGAGTTATGAAGGCGGCTGAGAGTGAGGTGAGGTGTTTGCGTGTGTGTGTCACAACTTTACAAGCAAAAAGTACTCTACCATTAAATAAAATGTAAACATAAAAACAAAAATCGCTCCATTTTAAACAAATGTGATGTGACGCAAACTAAAAATCACTGGAGGAAAGCACAGCCAGGATTAAAGGAGAGATTCACTGTTTTTAATATAGTTTACTTTAAAATTATACTCATATCTTGTTATCTATATAACCAAATAAATGGCCACTTCCTCCTGTCCTTAACAGCAAAGCATTTCATAAATGGCTAAGCTGAAATTAAAATTTGGAAGCTGGACTTGTAAATGAAATTCCCTCCTTTTGTTTTTTTTTGATTTAAGCTCACCTTTCTCTGGACATTTTCTAACCTATAAACATGAACTTTGGATGTTCACGTGGTGGGTCACACCAGGATGTAAAAATTCATGTTTTCATTCTAGTGGATTGCAGCAGATACTGTACTTGCAACATAATAATTCTGCATTTTCTTTCTTTTTGGTCCATTTTTGGCCCAAACATTCTGACCCACAAATTTTATAACGGAGGGCACAATCATCATTTATTATCAAAGTTGCATTGTTCACTTTTATCTAACTTCCTTAAAAGTTGATACAAAGAGAGAGTCAAAGGTGCGAATATATCTTCAGAAAAAAAAGTGTTGGTCTAAGGTAAAAGAATAAACCTAAATATCTGATTATAATGCTATCCAGGGAAACTTTGGGTCCTGTCAGCCACGTGAGTGTTACTTTGACACTAACACCCACCTTAACATGGTTGCCCATCCCTATTACATTGAGAAAACTTCTCTAACAGCTCGAGGAGCATGGCAAAGTTTCCAAATTTCCCACATCTAAATCCAATTAAGAAGCCGCAGGACATGCAAGAAAAATCCAGATCCATGGAAGCCCCACTCAAATAATCTGCTGTCAACATCCTGGTGCCAAACACCATGGACACCCCAGAGGTCCAGCGTCTGTGCTGAGAGCTTTGTTGGAGGCAAGAAGGGAACCTTATTGTGGCTGAACTGTTTACAGTGACATAGCCAAGTAAGATATACCAATATGCTAGTTAGCATGGGTGTTGGTGTCATTTTGTCTGTTAAGCCAAATGTCAAGGGGGTAAACAGAAGAGCCAAGAGAAAACAGAAACTCTCCAGGAACTGTTCTGACTGACTGGCATCCACACAGCCAGCTGGCACGCAAGTAGCTATCGCAACACAAAGAAAATTTTATGAATTAGTTCTGGAAATATGGCTGCAAGTGTCTAGAGTAAATATTCCACAGAGGCAGAGTCTGTTCAAGGGTCATACCAACCTTTGGTACCAACCTTACCAAACTTAACTACAACATGCAACTCCTTCAATGTACATGAGGACCTGTGAGTATAACTTTAAGTAGAATTAAGAACCTATCCTTTACCAGATCAAATCCTGTAAACACAATGGTGAAAATCTGCTGTTTTCGGGTACATAACAAACTTGACATTTCTCCCAACTCAACTACAAAACGATTTACATGTTATCTACAAATGTGCAAGAGGAAAAAGCAAATAAATTAAAAGCTATTCATTATAACACACCAGCTTAGTTCATCTAATTCTAACAAAGAAAAGCTTCACATGTTTAGTTTATGGGAATATTGTTTTGTGTAACTACTGAGAGTGCTTTAGTGTAAGACACAGAAGCAGAGCGGGAGAGGGAGGAGAGTGGGAATGCAGTGTGTATCACCATACATGGAGCGGAAACCAATCCAGGTTACACTGAGTCATAGACAAGCTTATCCCAGTCTCTCTCCATCCCCCCCACACAGAGACAAACAGAAACACCAAGATAGGGACACAAAGGTGCAAATTCACAGCTAATAATTCATACACTCACAATATGTTTTCACACATCTTTTTCCTAACACCACCTCTACAAAAACACATTCAAGTGTCCAAAAATAAGCCACCTGAAATGGTTTAAAGATTCAAACATATTTGCCACAACAGGCCTTCCTTGGCTTGACCCTTTTGAAAAACAAACTTATGTTGACAAGTGCTTGTTTAGAAAAACACCAACTAGGCACCGTTTCATGCAAAGTAAGAGCGGGCTAGGCCCATAACTTAATTCTGAGTTACGAAAAGCTAAACAATCCCTTTGGATAAGTGGTTCAAGAAACATCAACAAGCATCACTAAACCACCACCTCAGTACCTAAATATACAGGTGAGTGTAAAGTGACACCATTGTGATGGACAGCAAAGTCTCCATGTGGTAATTTGTGGATAAACTAGAGGCCATTAAAACATTTTTGAATCCACAGTGGAGGTGTTTATTCTGTCAGTGCAGGTCTAGTTATCTGCACACACACGTAAAGAAGTCCACAGCTGATTGCAGCTTTTTAAACTGCTCCTGTGTTTGTTTCAAGGTTTTAATTGCTTTGAGTCTGTTGTGCAGCGGCTGTTGTCCATTATTCAGGTTCATGGTAAAGCCAGGGTGAGTCAGGTGTTTCCAAAAGGTCTGCAAAAAAACCTGTATGCAAAAACAAGAACATTCAAGGCAGTATTTTAGTCCTGGATCAAATCCACATCCCTTTCCACCGATTCAACCGAGTTATATGGAATCATGCTATATAAGTAATCACATTACCACTAACAATCAGCTCCTATGTTGAATACCTCCTGATTTTCCTTTGTTATGATAAATATTAAAGGCTGTGATGATTTTTTCCCTGTTTAGAATAAGAAGCATATTTTAAAAAAGGTGTGAACCACCAAAAAGACGCATGACTCACATGGTGATCTTGTTAAATTAAAAGCAACCAGATAAGCATCAACATTTGTTTCTGGTTTCTGTATTTCACATAAATTCTAAACTATTGGTGCCTGTGTGTTTGCACTAAATAAAACAAACAAAACAACAAAGCAAAACAAACAACAAAAAGTAGTGACAATAAAAGTATTAACAGCTTTGTCCTTAAAGTAAGTGAGATCCCTCTGCTGGAGACAGGGAGTCATCACATTTGCCCAACTTATCATGACAGATTTTCATCTTCCCCCTATAAAGTGAATGAGAGAGACTAAAATATGCAATTATGGACCAGACATGGGTGCTGACCGAAGTTTGAACCAATTAACCTTTAGAGTTGATCTGGATCTACTTGATCCAAGGACTTGGAGGTATATTCTTACTACCTGATTTTTTATTTTATTTTTTGTTAATATCTTGGGATGTTAAATCTATTTGAAAATGTTTTTTTATTTTATAGTGTCTGGAGTTTACCTCTTGCTGTGTTTTAATCCGTCTCGTCCTTTTCGTCGTCTTTCTGGGAGACAGGTCCTACAGCGGTGCCCAACAAACCTCTTCTCACAATATAGGGACATGCAGGACCACTGGGAATGTCAGCAAAACCTAAAGGATGGAGAGGGGAAAAAGATGGAGGGTTAAATAAAAGAGTTAGTAGAAAATAGATCAGAGTGGGAAAGCACAGAGACAAGGAACACATAAACAGGAAACCCACAGGGAATCACAAATACTCAGAGACTGTATGTACTTATGAATACTGTTAATAAATTAAACCAAATTTTAATCCAATCTATATTTTGAACTTTAAACTGGTCACACAGTACCCGGGAACACAAACTGAAAAATGCCACATTGCTTACTTACTGTATTTATTTACTTGTCACTATCTTAGAAAATGTGTTAAATATTCAGACACAAGCAAGCAGAAGCTAAAAGTTGAGCTGCCATGTAAGTGAAGCTGTTTGGGGACAAAGAACAGGACACTCTTGTCTTGTTTTCAAGGGTTGTGCAGTTTCACCATTTTATTTGTTTTAGTAAACCTACTGGCAAATAGTGCTACAGCTTGGGGGGTAATATAATCACTCAAAGGTGCTCAAAGGAATATTTGGCTCACTAGCAGTTATCTGCTTCACTATTTTAACCATGTAACGTTTCAGCTTGCAAGCTGGAATCAACTGGTGACTCGGCTGTGAGAAGAATTTTGTACTAATTGGTAAAAAGGTTTTATGCAACTCCCTCCAAAATAACTTTAATTACTTTTCCATATTTCATTCTACAGGCCCACAAACAACAAAGTTACCTTTCATGACGACTTCCGGCAGGCCATAGGGTTCGTATTCTGTGTCGTCAAAGGCAGCTGACAGCTGCGTCCTGTTGCGGCGAATTCTTTCAGCCAAACGTGCCGGGTCAGCCGGGATGGGGAAGGAACCAGAAAACAAGATTTTGTCTCCTGACGCCGCCTCCGCAGATAACCGGACAGGAGACACAGGAGGGGAATCCACTGAACCTTGTTCTTCCTCCTCCTCAGTCTGAGTGTTAACACATACTGTTGAAATGCCAAGAGGATTCAAACTCTCCTCTGTCTGACTGCTGACACTTTTCATTTCTATCTTGACAACTCTGTCTGAGGAATTAGTCGTTGTGTTTAGTTTGGCTTCTGTTTTGGTCGAATCTGGCTCACAGACTTCGCCTGAGTGATGTTGAGCCATTTTCTCCAATGTCATTTGGATGAGTTGACTGTCTCTTCTTACTTTTGGACAATTTTCTGACCATTGTGTGAAGTTAATCTCCTGGTTTTCTTTTTCAGATTCCTGAGTCAAGACACAAAACAAAGTGACTTAAGAATTAATATTTCATCTAGTAGACAAATAAACGCATATGCCTAGGATAAAACTGAAAACCATTGCATTTTATTCAGTACTTAGGGCAGACAGGTGTTTTAAGTTCAGGTGTAAAAGTACAAATGCTTTATTTTATAGGTAAACAAAACATCTATTTTAAATGTCTCTAATATGATAAGAATTTCTATTTACAACAGGAGCAGCTCAGTTCTGGCCCATTTATTATTAAAAATAAATTTCCCCAAATATGCAGGCTTACTTCTCTACAGAAATGCCTTTATGTGGACTGGCTAAAAGACTTCCTAGATTCCACTAGCAATTATCTAGAATTATTTAATTTAAAGGACTCTTTTATTTCATTGTAATTTACACTAAATTACATAATGACAATTAGCCGTCTGGTACATAAGTGAGTGACAATTTATAAAAATCACCTGGTCAGCTGTGGCAGGGTCCTGTCTGTATCCTTGAAAAATTTCAGCAGTTTTAAAGGGATGGAGGCTCTTTGGTTCAACAAGGTTGCTGTTCTGCAGTCTTGTGGTAAAACAAGCAAAAGTTAATTCCAGCTGATACCTGTACACTGTACAAATATACTTAATATATGCGTTTAACACACACAGACACAGAGGTGTGATCAGTTACAAGTTATCTCTGTGATTGCAGAGTGTTGTGTGTTACCTGGAGAACAACATGCGGCCCTGCAGTCTGTTGGAGGAGCAGGAAACGAGTAACTCGTCTTCTCTGATGACTGTGACGGTTTCCTGGCTCTTCTGTCTATCCAGTGTGGGTGTCTGAACCAAATCCTGAACAGGTAGAGTTTGAGGCGAGCACTGGATCATCTCATCTGTTTGCTCCTGGTTTGACTGGGACTGTGTGACAGCAGAGGTCAGTTCATGGGTTTCACATTCCTCAAATGTTGGTGCTGTTTGGGAGGCCAGTCTCCATACAGCAAGCTCCTCTGCCTGCTGCTGGGTCTCCTCAGAGAGAGCTCGTACCCTTGTCTGCAGTGCCTCCACCTGGACAGAAGGAGAATGACAGTAGACTGAATCAATCGGACATAAAACTTAAATATAAAACAAATAAAAGCCACAATATTATTAAAAAAAGTAATTCTATATTCAGCAATACAGATCTTATTGAATATTTTAATGTCATAAATCATTTGATACTCAGTCCTGCGAAAGAGTCGTATTAATTTGTCCTATTACAATTTAAGCCCCTAAAAGTAGGGGAGGGTATCTATAAATATTTGCAATTTCTAAATTATATTTTTGTTTAAGCCCTTGAGTAGAAAGACTCTACTTCAACTGGATTTTAACTGCTTTATATAAAATCTACTCTGGCAGCGTACAGAGCCAAAATGATGAAAATCGTGCCATTACCCAAATATTTCCACTAGTTAAGACTACCATCTAGCATCTCATTCTCCATTAGCCCACTTGTATAATTTTAAGTCCTATACAACTAACCTATTATATTTTTGTCACTTTTCATCTTTTCACATAACTGAAGGAGAAAAAAATCACTGCCATTACCTGTTGTTGTAGTTGAGTTACATGCACCTCAGACATTTCCTCCAGGTCTTCTTCAGCTCTCGTGTTTCTTTGGTCTTCCTTTTTTAAATCTTGTCCTTCATCTTCTTCCTCATTCATACTTGACTCCAGTCCCTCAGTCATGACGTCATTCAGCAGACTCAGTGTCCCGTCTTCTGCCAAGCAGGACAGTGCAGCGTTTGGTGTGTTTTGGCTTTGTGTTGGATCGTCTTGATTTTCAGCGTCAGTCTGTGATGTCGGGTTTTGTGCGTCAGAGATGGTCAGGCCCTCAATTCTTTGTTTCAACAGCTCATTCTCCCGTCTGAGAGTGAGCAGTTCAGTAAGGATATCTGCTTCTTTTCCGCTTTGACCGCACTCAGTCTCTACCATCACACAAGCAGAGTCAGGGTTACTCTGAGTTTTGTTCGAGTCTATAGATTCAGGATGCTGGTCCCCTGTTTTATTAGCTTCTTCACTGCTATCAGGTGTTGCCGTTTGAGTATCACATGTTTCTGGCTGACTTGCATCACACTGTGCGTTCAAGTCACTCTCAGGCAGTGACTCTGCAATTTGACAGGTGACCCTACTCTCCTTTTCCTGTTTTAGTGAGAGCTCTGAATTCTCCACCGGCTTCTCATCTCCCTGTTCTTCACTTTGTATCTGTTCCTCCACCTCTTTGACCATCATCTTCACCTCATCCTTTTTATCATTCTTTAGTTCATCCAGCTCTTGCTTGCTTTGTAGTAGTTCCTGTTTTTGGCTTTGGAGGGCGCTCTCCTTCTCTTGTAGCTCAGTTAGAAGGCCTGCAATGTGCTGACTCTGCTTCTCAAAGGCCATGGTTAGCTGCTGCGTCTGACGTGTCACCTGACAAGAAGAGAAGAAATGATGACTAGAGAAAGTAAAATACCACTGGGGTCTGCACTTCACTGGTCACAGCTCACAGCACAAAACACATTTTAAAAAAGCAAACCAAAGGCCTTTTTCTTAACCAATCTTACTTCCTTGAGGAAAAATGTGTATAAATGCAGTGAATTTGCTGTTGTAAATTTAAATCATTATCACCACTTGTAAATCAGGGCCACACAGAGATTCAGGTCACCTTACTGGATATGCAGAGTTTACTTTGCTTCTATCAGGACTGATGTTTACCTTCTCAGATTAGCACTGAACTGGTACCCAAAGTCTTATCTATCTGCTCGGGTTGCATTTAAACAGTTTGCAACTGTTTTATTGACTCCTATACTTTTCTGTATTTTCTTTTTCTTTTTTACTGCCTGCTTTTTGTTTGTCTTTGACTGGCAAATCTTAATTAACTCTTTCGTAACCTTTAGAGGCCATCTTATTTCTTAAATAACTTACAGAAGGAAGTAACATTTGATTTTTTTTACTTCAGTGAGATCAGTGATATCTATATAATGATATTCTAATTTTAATATTGTGCTTTACAATAACACGATTCATACACTGCTCAAAAAATAAAGGAACACTTTATTCTTTTTTTTTTTTTTAGCTTCAATGTGATTAAACTTCAGGACTATTAATTTGGTCAGTTGAGTAGCAGAGAGGGAGACATGCAGTTACGCTAGGAGTGCTGGACAGAGCCATAGAAGGTTGTAACCCATCAGCACGACCAGAATCTGCTCCTCTGTGCAACGAGGAAGAGCATGTGCACTGTTAGAGTGCTACAAAATGACCTACAGTGTGCCAACTGATGTGTTTTTTTAAAGTGTCCCATAATTTTTTTGAGTACAGTATGAATTCAAGATTTAGCGATAAACGAAAGTACAGTGAAGGCACATGAATTAAGCTGTTCAGAAGTGCAGAACATTCGAGAGTGACTATTTAATATAGAAATACTTAGGTTTGAGAAATTTAGTGCACTAATCTATATATCCAGCATCATTTACCTGGCTCTGCAGGGCCTCCAGTTTAATCTGACACTGATTAGCGCGCTCTGTCTCCTTTGCATTCTCATTCTTCAGTCGCTCCACCTCTTTCACCAAATTAGAGGCTGTAGGCTCAGCCTTCTGGGGGTCTGAGGCTATTCGGCCCATCTGAACATCATCTGACAGAGGAGAGTGCTCGGCATCTATCACATTGCTCTTTTCTTGGATGATGTCTGCTGCTGTCTGAGAAACAAGCATGTTGTGTTGGTTGGTGGACTGGCAGAAAAGGAGGTGCTGCTCTGGTGAAGGCAGGAGTGTGTTGCCACAGCTATTGATGTTGGAGCTGAGCTCGTCATCACGAAGAGTCAAATACGTCAGGGGAGTGTTTGCATCTGTGCGCTTCTCTTCTTGTATGGGTTTTCTTTTTTGCTTCAGTTCTTCCACTTGAGCTTTAAGTTCTGCCACCTTCATGCTCAGCTGTTCCTTTACATTAGCGTCTGTGTTTATTATTTGGCTTCTCTCCTCTTCTTCTCTCTTTTTTTCCTCTCGCTCTAAAGCCAGCTGAGCTTTCACCTCTGCCAGCTGTTTTTTAAGCTGAATATTAAGCTCTACCATTTCACTCTCCCTATCTTGTTGTTCTTTGTTTTTCTCTTCCTCCTGCTTGCTTCCCCTCTCCTTTACACGCTCTATGTCTGCCTCCAAAGCAGTCATCGCCCTCCTCAGCCTCTCTGTTTCAGCTCTTTCAGTCTCCAGTTGTGTCTTCCATTCCTTTTCTTTCTCCTCTTTCTCTGCAGCCTGGCTGGTGTGTTTGCGGCTAAGCTGTTTAAGGCGGGTCCTGGCTTCTGTCTCAGCTCTTCGTTGGGCTTCCAGGTCCTCTAGTCGTTTCTGCAGTTCTTCTCGTACATCTTGAAGCTCTGAACGGAGCATTGCATTCTCCTTTTTGAGGTCTTCAGAGGGAACGGTCTGCTCAGACTTGAGAGCAGGTGTCTTTTCTGCAGAAAGGGTCATATTTTGTGTCTTAAGTGAGTGCTCAAGACTGATCATTCTATCAAGATCTTTAGCGTTAGAGTTGTTGATGGGCGTATGAGAGACGTCACATTCTATTGCCTCATTTACAACTTTGTTCTCCTCTTCATTAATTTTCCCTTTGTCTCCTGCTCTCTTTAAACACTCTGAGGAGTCTGGGGAGATTAAGGCACTGATGTGTTCCGAGTCAATTCCTTCTCCTGGCTCTCTGTCAGAAGGATAAGACGCTCTGATATCTGTCCTTCTCTCCTGTGCATCCTCTTCTTCCCTCCTCTGCTCAGCTCGGTTTGAAGAAGGCCTCTTGGTTTGGGCTGACGGTCGAGGATGATGAGATGAGGAAGACTGAGATGAAAAACTCTGTCCAACAGGGCAAAACTGCACAGATTGTGGAGGAGGTGCTGACTTTTGCTCTAGAATTAAAAGGAAAAACATTTTTAATATGTACAAACAAAAAAACTTAATAAACATGTGCATTAGTGGAAAAGTTAAGTGTATTTTTAAAAGGATAACATTCATCTATCACTAACCAGCAGGGAGCAGCACTGGGATAAGTCTTATGTGTGAAAGAGTAATTTACATGACATTGAGTATATAACTGTCATGCACAATCTAGGACTCACCCTCTTCAGTAATCAATCTCCCTTTTTTGCTGCACAAAATAATAAATTACTACAGGGCAGCATTATCACAATAAGCCCACTAAAGGACACCAGTACAACAAGCTCATGTTAAGCATGTGGCCCATGTGAGACTCCAAAACCCTGACTCTTGTGGAGGGAGGAAAGACAAGATACTCCCAGATATCTCCCATGACTAATAAACAGATTTGGCTTCGTCCCCGCAGTTTATGCCTCACCCTGTAGTTCTTTCAGGAGACGCAGGGTGTCAGCTCGCTCATCCGCAAGTCTCCTCCCCTCCTCTTCCAGAGCTCGCTCTCGCTTCCTGCTCTGCTCCAGAGTCACAGCCACGCCCTCTGCCTCACGCACAGCTTCCTAATGCAAAGAGCAAAGATAGTCAAATGAGGTGGGATGAATCCAGTCAAATCAAACTTACTGATTTTTAAGTGTTCAGCTTAGCTGGAGGGAATCTTCATGACCAACGATGGACTTTTAAGGCCTCTTTTTCAAATATCTTTCAGAAAATTTGATTGATTTCCAAAATATGTCTGCCATGACATCTTTAATGTCAGTCTATATTTTCGACCTTGTAATATTTGCACTATAAATGTTATCAATTGTGCAAGAAGACTGCCAGATGAGGACATGCTGTGTGTAATATAAATGGATTAAGAGCAACCCAAACACAGTGTCTCAACAGCTAGAAACCTCAAACAAGCTACAGATGAAGGCAGTATTAGTACCAACTATGTTGCAAGCGTATGAACATGTAATAAACTGCTACAAAGTCTAAAAATGTGGGCGTTTTACATCTTCTGCACTCTCAGCTTAGCGACAATAACAACAACAAACACAACAATAGCAAATGTCCTTGCGCATCAGAAAGGCTTTACTAAGACTTTTAATCATGTAAAGTTCATTCCAGGGCCCGTTGGCCAAGGTAAGTCAGTAGGCCAGCTGCTACCCCATTTGGTCCAGTAACAATGTTTCCACAAATCACAGCTATAAGTTCATCTGTAAAGAAACACACTGAAGCAGCCCTTCACTAAGAATTTCTTTTCCCTTGCATGCAGCTGTCTTTTTTTCACATTAACCCTTTCACACATAGTGGGCACTACAACAGACAGCCATTCAAAGGCTGTTTTCTTGTATTTGTGTCAGTGTTGATGTGTGTAGTATTACAAGTATCACAAGACACAACTAAATAACAGTGAGGATAACGCTAATCCAATATCTTTAATAAAACATAATGAGCTGGATCCACACTTATTGACTAACATATGGCACATAAGGATGGTCATTACCCATTGCTCATCTAATGAATAATTAATGCAGGCCCTGACTCCTAACAACGTCTGCATGTATCAGTTGATGATCACTATGTGTTACCGTCAGTTTGGCTTGTGTCTGTGCTTCTTTCTTCTGGCTCTCCTTCAGCTGTCCCTCCGTCCATTTCAGTTTCTCTTTCAGAGTCTCCAACTCTTTCTCCAGCGCCTGCTTCTGTAGAGAAAGCTGACAGAGGGAATAGTGAAATAGTGAGAATGAATCCAAACAACAAAACAGAGAAGGTATTTAAAAAAAGAAATGAAAGTAGGGGGAAGACAAAGCAAAAACAATAGGAGAACTGGGAAAAAAAGGGAATGACTTGTTTGCTTTGTTTCAGGTGCAGGAATCACAGCCAGTGAAGGGAACAGGAAGCAGGACAGATATTGATGTGTCTAACATATCCTCTACCTCTCTCGGGGTTATCAGCAAAGACTCAAGTAGATTAGCTTCCCACCAGTTCTCATCTAAAAATTCTACACATTATAGTCATATAACTGTATATATGTAGCAATATTGTGAAGTACTGAGTAAATTATTTGCTAATTAATTATTTTAAACTTCAGTGTAGCTCTTTAAAGACAAACTTTTTTGTATTGGTCACTAATTAGTCACTTGGTTTTGTTACAATATTGAGTGACCCAGTAATTCTCAGTCAATGAAATGTCACATGTAGTTTAACAACCAATCAAATCTGAAAACATCTGATACTGATTTTATCAGCTCACTTAGTGAATTTCAATAAATGTAAAAATATTTAAAGACAAACTATAAAACGCATTAATCAGGTGTTGGATTCTCATAACTGAAACTTCATGCATGCACAAAAAAAACAAATAGTAAGACGCAAATTCCACAAAGGCCTGTATAAAGTGCTCATTACCTGCAGCTGAATGTTGCTGACTTTATATGTGAAACTGTGCTTCTATTGTTAATTTACACAGTGTAGCTTTATCAGATACAAGAAAACACCTGTGTGGTTCACAAAGAGCTTACAGTAACGTTTAAAGGACACTAGTAAAACTGAATAGCTATTGTTAAGACGGTATTTATATATACACAGAAGGTTATGGACTAAATTTATTTTCTTAGAGATTTTTTTTAATCTAATAAAAAATTAGTGCCACATCATTCCTTAAAAGTTAAAGACTTCCAAAGTATAATTTTTTAAAAAAGGTTTTTAACCAAAAACAAAATTTGCACTCTGCATTCATGCAACATGCCTTAAAACACTTCATACAAATCTTTCACCGTCATCCCACAGCCACTGTTTCACGCCTTCTTTTGCTGAGCACTCCATTTCTCACACACAAGTTCCAAGTTTCCGAGTGGTTCAAGCTTCCATAAACAAAGAAAAACTGAGCGGTCACACTGTCATTACCTTCTCTGCTCAACCTTTCCACTGGGGGAGAAACCGAGAGGAGAGGAGGACGAAGCGGAGAGGAGAGCAGGTGGAGGGGAGAGAAATCAGAAACACAGAGTCGAAGACAGTGAAAAAGAGAGAGAGAGAGAGAGAAAACATCACAGGCACGCAGAAAGTGTGGGAGAAAAAGTGAGATAAATTCATTGACCTTGGGTCCATATAATAAAAACAGTCCCAGGACAAGCAAAAGGTAAGATGGGAGAAGGACAGAGAAAGGAAATACTAAAAACAGGAAAGGTAATGAATGTATAATAGTATAATTATAAACAATAGCATAAACTGAAACAGTATGTCATATCTTTTTGGTCCTTGGTTTCCAGTGCTGATAGCAACTTTATCTTGATAAATGCATTTGGATGCATGTTAGAGGACTTGTTGGTCTGGTTAATGTGTAATATTTTGAGCGTATACTTGTACATGTGTGCGCATGTACCTTGTCAGCCTGGGCCTGCAGGGCATTGTGGAGCGTTCTAGCCTGTTGAAGCTCCTGGTTGAGCTTATTCACTTCCTGTTGATGCTGCTTCTCCAGACACTGCCTCTCCTTCTGAAGTTCTGTCAAATCCTAGAAACACACACAAAAAAACCCCAATAGAATCCATCAATCTATGGGAAAAAGGAAATCAAATGAAAAATGCTTTTCCTTTGCTTTGATGTTCATCTCACCCTCTGATGTTGTTTCTCCAGCTCTTTGCAACGCTGTTGGTGCTGCAGTCTGCTGCTTTCTGCATTTTGCCTCTGACACTTAAGCTCCTCTTGTAGCTGCTTCAGTCTTTGCTCAGCTCCTGACGCCTGTCATGGAAAAACATATGCAGCTCTTTACCTGAGTTTTGCTCTATATGATACATCTGATGACTTCTTATCACCAAAGCAAATCTTTTGCATTTAATTTGCTTATGACTTGAGATGATTAAATCTCCAAGAATTTTGTCCTGATGCAAACCAAAGTTCCAACTTATAGACAGTTTTAACACATACACCCCATGTGTGAATATGAGCATAAATTGCTCTATGTCTCTCTCTCTCTGGGCCCTCTGTTAGACACGTGTCTTGCCCAATGATAGCTAGGATAGGCTCAAGCCACCCACTAGCTTGAAATTGAGAAACACTAAAAAAGCTGGATGGATGAATAGATGGAGGGCATAAAACACTTCATAATGCTGGTTTTGCTATACAAATAAACATTATTACTGCTATTATTTTATTTGTGAGAACAGCTCTAATCATTTAGCACTGGTTAATGGAAAAATTACTGAGGTTTTTCCTTGTGAAAACAAAACCTACAAAAGAACTCCTCCCAAATCACAACACTGTAGCAGTAAGATAACTTTGTGGGTTTTGAATGTGCGTGCTTGTGAAAGATACTGCAGTCACACAGTAACTAAACTGTTTAAATGGCCACATGTTTGTGTTTACATTTTGTAAAACATAATTATGAGTCACTTCCAGGATTGCATTTATATCTTTTAACACATCGGTTACATTTTTTTTTCTTTGGTTGACTTGCTTGGTTTATTTCAGTCTTTCAACTGTGATTTAGAATGACCTCACACTGAGATGGTATTAATTAAATCGGGGAAGCACAACCGCACAACTTATTCGTACCAGATGGTTTTAGGCTGCTTTACAGCACAACAGGAAAAAGGCCCACCATTTTTCCAGTTTTTTCAAAGAGCACGTTAATATTTCAGGGAAATGTTTTGTTAAATAAGATCAACAAAAAACACCAGAGCATCAGGAAAATATGGAACATTATCACTGAAATGAGATGTTTGTTTTCAGCAGTAGTACTAGAAGCACCACTACCTGTAGCAGTAGTATATGTGCATGTGTTTACCCGTTCACTGTCCTGGGCCATACGTGTCTGTGCCAGGCTAAGCTCATTGGAGACTTTCTGCAGGCTGAGCTCCTTGGCGGCGAGCTCCTTCTTGGTTTGCGCCATTTCGTTCTGTATGGACTTCAACGTCCTGTCTTTCACCAGCAACTCCTCTTCCAGAGAAGACATACGACTTTGAATTTGAGGCGACACTGACAGATGGACAGAAAGAAGTACGGTTAATAATTTCAACCATCCATTTTCATCCACTCATCATCCTGTTACCAGAGAGTGTTTATAAATTCTGTGTTAGTCTCATAGAGATAGGAGAAAATTTATAAGAATCAAAGTTATAACTCTATATGATGCACTTAGATCCAGCCTGGGGAGGAGACTGATGATAAGGATAAAAATCAATTGTGTGCAGGTAATGCATTGTCAATATTTTAACTGTCCCATTTTAAAATCTCTCCAGGCATATATTTACCTACCAAATATAATCACATTTTTTTCCATTGCTAATCTAAAAAGGAACAATGTTTTTTTGCTACATACAACCCCAAGTATAAATCCTACCCAGTAGCCAGAATAAATCCTAAACTGCATGTTCTGTTATCAGGAGAAACATGGCTGCAAAAAGGCACACCTAAAGTAAACATTATAACCCCACCCCCACCCTTCATGCCAGTGTCCCAGCAGCTTTTATTGTTTCATATTGACCTGTCTCCTTCCTCCCCTGAACAAACACAAAAACACCCGGTGAGAGCAACAGTGTTACATCACAACTACAAACTGCAGTAAGAGTTACTCTACATCATGAAGCCGGCCTGGGAGCAGGCAGAGGAATCTCTGGCCAGTCATTTCTACACAACCTCTTATGTAACGAGTGCAGCTGAGGTTACACATGTGCATGAGATTCATGGTGACAACACTGTTCGCTTATACTGATGTTGCTGTCACTCTGAGGTAAACCAAAACTGACAGAATTTCGTCATTTGGACAAAGCTTATAATAATATTTTGAGTGAAGTGGGCAACACATTTCAAACAGAGAGACCTCGCAGTGTTAATTATGGCACCTGCCAGCAATTTTATCTATTGTTGTTATTATGTAAATTAAACAATAAGAGTTCATCTGACCTCAGTTTGCTGTACATCTGTCCTTTATTTAAATCTTTATTTGGCTTAGAATTAAAACCCTCTGTACAAACTGACCATAAGCTATAAGTGTTTGCTGTAATAAACCCAGGCCCTGGAACAGCCTGTCTATAGACACAAGGTTGGTTAGCAATATCAGCACCAGAGGTTGTACTATCAAGAGAGAATAATGGTATAATTATGGTAGAGTGGCTATTAGAAAGGAGTTTTGAATATAACAAAGTATGAAAAGATCACAGTGGTAACATATTCTGGATAATCATAGATAACATCAAATAATGCATGCAGCATGCACATCAGTGAAAAATGAAGCAAATGCAGTGGTGCCTTAAAGCTGCATTTTTTCTAATGTCCAGCAGGAGGGTGACTCCTTTGGGTGACCTCAGTAAACAGTTCCTGATGACTTTACAGGCTCAGTAACTTGTTTCAGATCATCTTACTATTAGACATAAAATCCATGAACTCCACCTACAAGATAGGAGTGGAGCAACCAAACTTGACAGACAGGTACATTTCAGGCCTCTGAAGAATCTTATCTATATAGGATCATGGATAGAATCAGGTCATTTTGTTGTAGAGAAACCTCAAAACAACAGGCTAAAATTACATTAATAAAGTAGAGCAAAACCTGAATATGGCACAGGAACACCTTGGCACACACACACACACACAAGGAATTTTTTTTTTATCTTCAATTTAGTTAGCAAGAACCAACACCCCTATTTCTTTTACTTGACTCATTGTGACTAAGTATATAAGTTTGTAAAAACAAACAGACCAAACAATATTGCTGCATGGGCATGTTCTAGTATTATTAGTATTATCCAGTTTGCACATTGACTGACCACTTATCAATAACGTAAGAGTAACATAACGCAAGACTTCGCATCCAAGATAGGAAAAGTGAAAATATTTAGTTTAAATGATTTAAACAGTGTGACATCACAGTGGCTATATCAGCATAACATGCCTTAATGTACGGTAGGTTAAGATGATTTTATTTTACTTTAAATATATTTTATAACGCTGACACAGTTTAACAAATTAAATACAGAACACGAACCTTTTATGCATTACATAGAGTTTCTACCCATTACTAGTTTCAACTGTTGCACGCAGTTGAGACTGGAAAGACTTTAGATTAAAACTGGACACAAGAGTCACTGGCAATTTGCTCTAACTCTGATATATATTCTCAGCTGAAAGCAGGCAACCTGTTTAGACTTGCTTTAGTGTTACCACCAAAGAAAACCATGCAGTCTAGTAGTGCAATCTAGACGTTACCTACATGGATCCTGATTTGTTGCAGTCATTTTACATTTCTTTGATTGAATCAAAGATCGAAGTGATTTCTATACATCTCTCATCATGGAACGATATCAGACCAGGGTTTAAATTTAAGAGCTCTAATGTTCAGCTGTATAAAAAAAAATAATAAAATTATTTAAAAAAAAAATCAAAGATTCAAATGACCCCTTTTATGCGAGCACGAACGAAGCCTAAGGAACCAAGCCTGGATTAACAAAGACAGTTGGTAACCACTGTTATCGTAGAGGGGATTATATAAATACATACATTTTTAGCACTCTCCAAGCAGGTTTTAGAGCCATAATAAAATCTCATAACTAAACAATTATGTTAACTGAGACTTCATTCACTGAAGCATAAAAGACATTTTTTAATTGAATTTATAGACATAACAGGACAATGCATAGGTTTCTGTAAAACAAGGTAACCAAGTTTTTGCCTTTATTGGGAAAGGAAAAATTGTGATTACCAAGGCCAACTCTGAGCCCACCATCTCTGATGGTGGTTTTAGATTTTGTTAATTTTGCTAACGTAAAGAAGCCTGGCTAATGTTTAAAAGAAAAAAAAAAAGTCAAATCTGCTCCTTATTAAGTTGCTGTGTGTGTGCTTTGTTGCTGAAGACTGCAAAACATCCAAATTAAAATCTAAACTTTGAAATCAGAGGGTGGTTCCACAGCAGGGGTACTGAGTTAAGTAGATAATAGCATATCCATACTGGCTCCTGTTGTTTTGGTAATCCAGCTAGGTTTTTAATCTTGTTTTAGGATGAATGCTGCTGGCCTGAGTTGCGTGCGTATATATCTGTAATTTGCAAATGGATAACAAAGAGTAATTCCATCCCAACTCACTGTCTGTCTCTGTCCTGCGGTCCTTCCCATAACCCCCCTGCTCTGACAGGCCTTGATTTGTGACATCAGAGGACGGCATCAAAGAGGGAGAGGGCGGAGGTCGCCTCCTTGCTGCTGGTTTTGTGTCATCCCGTTCCCATGGAAACACACCCAAGGGAGTGGAGAAGGTGTCCGATTGGATGGGTGAGTGGCTGTGGCGTGTGCTCTTGTGTTGTTGTTGTGGCAATGAAGGTGTGGGTGTCTCAGAGAACTGAAGCCGCTGCTGAAAAGATGAGAGAGGGTTTAATCAAAGACAAAAAAAAAGAAAAAAAGAGGAGCAGCATGAGCAGGAAGAGGCTCGACAAAAACAAGTCTCAAGGACTCAAGGTTTTACAATCAGACTAATGCAACTAAGAATTACTAACTGCTGTTTTATTCATAACTCAAGAGAAATTGCTTCAGCGTGCACAGCACCTTTAGTATATTTCAAATGCTGCTTCAGGATGAGAGATCGTGAAAGAAAAGTCAATGTTCAGATGTAAGAGCACAGACTTGCTGTTGTATTTTCCTAAAACTTTTCTTTTGCCTGCCAGATCTGTACAAACAAATGCAGCAGCACACTATGATGAACATTAGGAAAAAATACAAGCAGGTGAAGCAGGGCATAATTTTACTGAAACACTCAAACCAGCAATAACTTAGTAGCTTGTCTGAGTAGTGAAAGCCTGTAACAGCATATTCCTCTGTACAAAGTTAAAAAAAAAAACATTCCACAGAAGACGCACTGAAGTACATATTATTATTGATGAACCTGGGACAACGTAATTTGTATTAAACCCATAAATAAAGTCATACTTCTTAAAAAAATACTGGTCTCATTTTTTAGGAATAAACTTATAAATTTCTCACCTTTTTAAAGTTTTTGGTCTTCAGTTAAAAATGTGTATATAAAGTTAGATTTGGTCATCCTTTAAAATTTTTGATAATACTGCCAATCTTATCCTTTCAGCTGACTACTAGAAGAAAGAACCTTGCTGTTAAACAAAGAGCTGCGAGCCATGCTGTTGTTTTTAACATCTAAATTTAACCAGAAAAAAAACCTCCATTATAAGGACAGAACAACTTTAAAATACGAATTCTTCCTGTCCTTATCACAAGGCCAGAATGAGATTTGAAAAATAAAATAACACCCTGATAACAGACACTGATGCTCTTTAACCAACTATAAAAACTCTTAACTACATTGTCATGTTTAAAAATAGAGAAATTAAGTACAACGTTGTTTCATCTGTTTTTTTTAAATGCACCACGTGCTGCAGTAGTTCACATTTAAGAAACAGTTACAGCCATCTGGGCCACTTATTTGGAAAGACTTAATTACTTAAGACTAAAAGGAAAACTAATCAAATAAGGAGGGATGTTTTGCTTTGCTAATAAGACAGTTAAATCCTCCAAGTAGAGAACATCAGCTTTCAGCTACAATCCACAGCAGTCTTGGATTAGCCTACACATAGCTCATGTGAGAACATGTTCAGACTTACTCGGATGTGAGAAGCCCGGCTCTGCCCTTCATCTCTGTGCCCCTGTTTCTCTTCCTGTCGGCTCCCTACAGGGCAAAAACAAAGCATATGGACTGAACGTAGTACCTACAACCGATCACAAAAACTGAACAGGAACAACAGCTGTAAATTACCAAGTGGTTTAGTGACGAGAGGAAAGACAAACAAGCTGTCCTTAGAGAGTAGAGGGCTGGGAAAGCAATGTAGCTCAAGGGGGTTTATTTATATCCACTGCTCATTTGGGACTCTGGTGGTTTAACTATTTAATTTTCTTAACTGTAAAGAGTTTTAATAAAAGATTAGAAATAAACTGCCATAGAGATTAAACCAATTAATAATTTTACAGTTTAGAAAACTGTACCATTGTGTTCCCAGGGCGAGCCTGTATTCCAGCAGGGAGTAGAAAACAGAGAGGTATCTGGTGACCTGATGCTGTTCTGCAGCTTCTCTAGCTCGGCTTCCAGCCTGCCCCAGAAAGGAGACACAGAGTGAAAGAGTTTAGAGTGGGAAGAGAAATGGAGATATTTCTTACAGGAAATGAGGGCTGAGGTCAAAAAGTCAGATTTGCTTAGTAAACATCCTAGCTGAAGGACGAGATCCAGTAGTATATGCAAAAACAATGATAACAGCTGGCGGAATTCTCTACAAACTGAGAAAAGCCGTTCCTTCAAAATGTAGTTTAACTCTTTTAGTCAAGATTACACTGAGCTATCACTTATGAAAGAAAAGTATGCTCTCCCACAATTCATAGCAATATGTGGCATCCAACAATCATTTAAAAAAACATTAACATAACTCATCATGTACTGTAGATGATGAGAGAGCCTTCAGAATTTTAGGTTGAGGAACATATATGCGGTTTTTTACTAACTGGTGAACCTCTGCCCATTTTTACTTCCGAGAAACTGTCAATTCACCTAATTAGTTCAAAATGTTCCTCTAGCGGTTCCTATTTAGAACCACCCTTCTTAACCTTTTTGATCATCAAATTCAATATAAGCTAATATAAGCTAAATAGTAAAATGTTAAAGTTTAAAAATATGACATGTTTTCTATGTTCTACTGTTAATAAAAATGGGCTTATGAGATTTGCAAATCATTGCATTCTGTTTTTATTTACATGTATATGGTAATCAATAGTACTTTTCTGTTTTATACAATAACCTGATAATATAATGAAAAATCAGAGGGGATAGAGCTTTCACAGTTGCAGCTCTAAGACTGTGGAACAATATGCCACCGCATGCCAAGCAGGCTCCTTAACTTGTCGTTTTAAAATCTTGTTTACATACTTTTATTCCCTGGCCTTTGACCCAGTGTGATATGCTTACTGTGTTTTTAAGTTGCTTTTTATGTATTCCTTTATTGTTTAACTTCTACAGGTCTTATTCATGTCAGGTTTTTTGACCCTCTGGCCTCTGTTCATCTTTTATATTTAGTTTTATTGTACAGCACTTTGGTCAGACCTGTTGTTTTTCAAAAGTGAATTATAAACAAAGTGATCTGGTAACCATTAACAGTTAGTGTACAATACACCAATTAATTAATAAATAAAGCCACTTGCATGCAAATTAATGGAACAGAGCAGAAGAAAACATATCTAACAATTACTTTGGCTAATGCAAGTATCAGATTGAATAATATAGGGACTGTACCCAATCAACATCCAAAAAGCTGACTGGGACATCTCCATTTAAGACAGCTTCCTATACTATCAAAATGTAATGTCTATTGTCTGATTTTTAGTGCTGCATGTAGTTCCAACAATCAGTTTTAGTTTTACCTTCCAAATCCTCCCTTTTTACCCCCCCCGCCCCCTTAAGACAGATTGTATTTAACTATCAAGTTTAATTCAAACTAAGTTATCCTAAGAATACCAAACGTCACTATATTTCAAACATTCAGTGAAAACAATACATAAATACCAAAACCAGATGGATTTAAGAAGCTTCTTGCCTCTGTGGTTTTTAGCTCATGCTGACCTTTTGATTTCCTGGGTGAGTTTGTTGTTGAGGGTACGAGCAGCATCTAGCTGGCCCTCCAAAGAGCAAACTTGGGCCTGCTTAGTCTGAAGCTCCAGCGCAAGGCGGTCCCTGCTCGTCACCGCTGTCGTGGCCTCATCCCGAACGTTTTGGAGCTCTCGCTGCACCGACTGCAGCTCCACACGTACCTCCTCATACTTGGCAGAAAAAAGGAGGAAAAAGGAGAGAGAGGGAGAAGCATATATTTAATGATTATTTAAGGAAATCCTGCTACAGATGACTCACCCTTCATGACAATATTTGCACAATATTATTTAGAGAAGATTAAAATTACAGGAACTGTATTTCCTTGAAGAGCAACATGTAGGTCAACTTTTTCTCTACATTCATATATAAAGTTTCTTGAAAAGCTAATGCATGATTTTATTCTTCTGTGTAATTTGGATGAAAAAGTGTGCATTTAAAGAAGCACTCATAAAAAATACTATTTCCTACAGATTATGTAATTTTTCTGTGGTCTGTCTAAGCGCTCAATGCCACAGCAGGTGGCAGGAGCAGCTTCCTGAGCCAGTGCCAGTGGATCCATGGTCAGCAGTCAGTGAGAGACTGAGCTCTCACTGATCACAGAGATACAGGGCTACTTGTTAAATTTTAGATAACTTCCAAATTGAGCTTCCAATAAGAAGATTTCCTAATGTTAATCTAGATTTAGCATATTGTTTTTGGAAAAGGCAGCATTACATCAACCATAACAGGTACTATGGTGGTGCAGTAGTTAGTACTACTGTCTCACAGCAGCAAGGTTCTTGGGTTGAACCTGCTGGCTGACTCCAAAAATCCAGTCCAGTTCAGAAGCATGACAAAGTTAGATGATTTCTTACAGCCTTAACTAAACTTGCAAAGTCAACAGTACCAAATCACAAAGCTACTAATACTTGTGTTTCAGTTATTTGTCATGTAAATTGTGTGAGGAACAGTATAAGTGTTCATACTTTCACAGTTTGCTTCTCAAGGCTTGTATGGATGTTGTCCAGCTGCAGCTGTTTCTGCTTGTTTTCCCTGGACAGCCGTTCATGATGGATTTGCAGCTCCTTCACCTTTTGCAGGACCCGTCCAGACAGCCCTACTGTCCAGTCCTCCTCAGCCCAGCTCATTTCTTTCTGCCTGGGCCTGAAAGGGTGGGAAAATTATATCAAGAGCTTGAATCAAAGTTCATTTTTATTTAATTCCCTCAGAAGAAAACATTTCCTTTTTAAAAATGAAAGGTCACTTGGTTTCTAAGCACTCGGGGTGACAGACTGTTCATGGCTTCACAAGGCATGGTGCTACCTAACCTTTCCTATTCATAGTTGGCTGATCCAGAATACGACAGCTTATAAAGCCATGGGATTTACCAGAACAAAGAGGAAGTATAGGCCATTTATAATCCCAGTCATATACTTATATGTGGCCTGTGTTATAATTAGTCATAAAAATGCTTCCTACTACAAATTTGTCAATCTACTTCTACAATTTTTCATATTTTTTATTTAACATGAACTGGCCTATTAGTGTGGCAAGAATAAAGGAAGGTTGTGAAATCCATGCATGATTAAGTTTCAATCTGTCATATATAAACAAAACAATGTTGGTAAATCAAATGCAAATAGTACTGTATAATTTATTATGAGTCATACCTAAATCAACTCTGCTGCTAAAATAAATGTAGTAACTTGAAGGCTAAGTGCGTATGCATGTGTTGGTACAGAGGATTCAATTGATAGCATGTATATCTAAACAAGCTTCAATCATATCTGCCTTTGACTCCGTCCTGTGTTGAATGTTGCTAAGGCTTTGAACCCTCAGGGAGAAACTGGTTGTCACTGTTGGGCAGCTGTGACTCAGTGTTTCCCAACACAGCCTTCTTGCTACGCTCATGCATCACTGAAAGCTGAAAGTAAATATAATCTCTCTCAAATTTCAAGTTTACGTCAAGGTTCTTCCTCAGACAATGCCACATCTGATGGCTGTTTTAAAGTCTCTTGTTCAAAATATTGCATTTGCAAGCACTTTGTTAATACAGACAAACAACAACAACATCACCTGGACACGGATAAGCAGAATTAAAGATGAGAGCATTGGAATGAAGAAAAGCCTGACTGAAATGGCCTGAAACAAACTCACAGAGGTTAATTAAAAGCTCAGTTTTGACTTGCATTACAGCCTCAAGGCTGTCAACACCAAACTCACATAGTTTCTGTCATAGCATACGTGTCACGTCACTATTTACCTGCTTCCTGGCAGAAATACCCGACTATAACTGAGAGGAGCCAGTCACATAACACCCAGAGTGACTACAAAGACTGGACAATAACACTTTTGTACAGGGGACTTAAGTGTCTTTTCGGTTTCATTAGGATGACACGCCAATCTGAGCATTACTGAAAACAGTATACTGGTGCACAAGCTGATTAGTGTTAAAGGCAGCAACTATCAATTACTTTAAGTAAGGATTCATCTGATTAATCACTATTAAGCTATAGCTAATATTTTAAATTAGTCAGAGTGTAAGTGTCCCCATAAAAGTAAATTAACATTTCTAATCGATAAAAATATAACATAAAAGAAAAGTAGAGTTTGAGAAGCCTCAACCTGGGAGGGTTTGGCAACTTTTCTGTTTGATAGTTCAACATCATTACTAATTACAGGTTCTAATCAAAGACCATGACCAGTTGTTAACTGCCAGGATTGGGTTAGATCTGCAGGTGATCTTGAGGTTGAAAATCTGGTTTTTCATGCAGTGCTCGTTTCACAATACAGCACATGACTGTCAGGGTGAAATTACAGAACTTTTTAGTGTTTTTGTTCCACAGACAACCTAAAGTCAAGAAGGAGTCAATAGTGGACAAGTGGTCTCAGGCACATACAGTCCTGTGACAAAATTGTCATAGGACTTTATGTACCACTGTACTTTCTTTTTCACATGATAGTAAAACATATGTTGTCTTTCCCCTGCTCATATCTATTTCCTCTTCTTTCAAGATGGAGAAAGCCATTCAATATTTCATCTACCACAAGTTAGAAAACAGGCACCAACTTCAAACTAATAATTAACACAACAAATTAAGTTTTTTTCTTTCCACTTTAAAACAGGCAGAGAAAACAGAATGCCTTATACAAAAAGTAATGGCATGACAAAAGAAAGCAACTCTTTAAAAAACAAACATCGGGGGATTAAAAGATTAAAAGACCATGATCAAACATGTGATGTTAAAGAATGTGATCATTTTATGCTATTGCTCACGACACCTTAATAAATAAAGTGCTGAATGTCAGTACACGAAAAGGAGATGAGATATACAATTAGTACATTACAGCAGATAAAATATGAATACTACATTCGGTCGTACTGATCCATTATAATGTCATCTGATATTTGTTATCTTTGCACTACATTTAGAAAGCAATTTTATTTCTGTTTTATTTTTCTTCTGTTTATACTTATCTGACTTTAATCTGTACATAACGGGAAAGTTTGGTTTGTCATATTGTATTCTGTTTTATTTCACCGAGTCACACCATACTTATTTAAGTTTATAAGTAGACGTTTGGAATTCAACGTTATAGCAGTTAAAAACGTCAAGCTTTTGGAATAACGTAGATCTTATCGTAAACACAACCTACAACAGAATACCTCAAATAAAATACAATAGAAACACGATTACAAAAACAAAACAGCCCCATAAAGGTAGGATAAAACAAAAAATCACAAAGATGAATGTTATACACACACACTTTGGAAATATAACCATTAATTTCTAATTAGGGACAAAAGCACGTCGTCTCTTAATGAGGTGGACATGTGCAGATGTAGCACATAATAATGATGAGGAGGAGGAGGAGGAGGAGGTGGTGGTGGTGGTGGTGGTGGTGGTGGCAGGGAGCCAGAAGTTGGACCCTGGCCTGATCACGAGGTTCAAAACTCAACACGAGACAAATGACAACTTCAAACTAAATCTCACTTTAACAGCCACGGAGGTAGAGAGTGAGTAACAGCAGCAGTAAGACCAGCCGAAAGTAACTTTTCTACCGCCTATTAGTGTTTGTTGAGCGCTGAATGACACACAACTGTAGCGATGATGCTACCAGCTAGCCACGCAGTAAAGCTACTTACCATTCACTACTTCAGTTACAAAGGGCGCCAGCCGCCGGGGAGGCGCACACACTCTCACACACGCAGGCGTGACAGGGCTCTGTTCCCGCTGTTAGAACCAGGCTCCGGCTCTTCACTGTTCGGCGAAGATAAGTTTAAGTTTAAAGCGAGAGGAGCTAGACGCTAGCGTTGACTGACAGCTTTCATAGGTTGAGACGAGATGCCGCACGTCTCGTGCAGCTGACAAGCCGGAGTCGTTGTGGCACGAGGCGGAGTGGGGCGGGAGCTGGTGACGTAGCAGCTGAATGTTTTGGGAAAAGTCCTCGCGGGGGTGTGAACCTCTGATGACCCCTAGCGACGTCCATTGCCAGTGGAAACATGATGCTGCTAATTTAACTGTAGCGAACAAACTGCTCTGTATTTTAATTTTTTACATTCTTTATATATTTTATTTTTATGTTTGACGATGTCTTATATATTTATTATAACAAATGTATAAAAATATATTGTTTAATACTAATATGATAAATAAATAAAACTAGTAAAAATTATTTATCTTATGCTATATTAGGACAGTTTTTTTCTGTCCTGTCTTCCTCCCTTCACCTCCAACAAGTTGTTGATTGCACAATATTGTTTAAGTTAGTTTTCAGCCCAAGGAACGTACATAACCCACCACACCTGAACTATACATAGAATCTAAAAAAACAATCTGCAGGTTTTAAATTATTTTTGTTTGATGTTAACAGAAGATTAGTAAAGAGCTATTGAGTGTGGGTTTCCTTGTGGTTGTGTTTCAGGGCATTTTTCTTCTTAATGTCTATTTAAATTATGATCAAGTGACCTTTTTCCACAAGGTAGTGTTTGCTTGTCTCATATTTAGTTTAACTGTGTATAATAATAATAATTTTTATTACATGATTATTATAATAAATAATAACAAAGTATATTACGCTATATAATAATATTTGAAACTGTAGTAAATGAATTAGGAATTAAGTATATAATACTTTCAATATTAAACCGCAGCAGAAACACACACGCAGAGACGCATACGCACAGACACACATATTCACTGACCAACCAAAAAACAACCACAAACAAAAACACCATTATAAAATATGGTATTAGCAAAGAAATATTATAAATTTAGGCGAATAAAGTGCAAAGTTTGCCTGATTTATGAAAGAATATACAACATCCTTAAGTATAATTGTTGAACAGTTGTACAATATGTACTTTAAGAGATTAGAATGGTATTGATAGAAAAATATTTGGTGGATACATTTTGGGATGCTTACAAGTAAATAAGCAAAATAGCCCAATGATAAAGGTTTCTTTAGAGTGAAAGCTTAAACTCTTATCTTCTCATACTGCCACTGTCTGGCAGGAGCAAAGCAAGGATCCACCCCTGAAGTTTGGCCACTCCACCCACCTCAAGTTAACAGGATATGCACAGACTTTCATCCCTTTCTTTCTTACTTTCTTTATTTCTTTGAGCTGAAATATTTTGTTGCTGCTGTTGTTCAATTTATGTAACCGTCCAACAAACCATTGAAATTGTACTGAGCAGTTAAAAGAGAATAAAACTTGAGTGTTTGCCTATCACTTGGGTGGGGATGTATAAACACAGCAACAAAAAGGATATTAATCTATGAGTCTACATGGAATAATTCTACATGGCGGCCAGGCCTCAGTATGCAAATGAAACCAGTGAGAAGTCAAAAAGTCTACTACTGCTCACACTCAGTTATTAAAGGGTTGGAGGGTTGTCCTGTTGTCACCTTTATCTGCACCAAAGCAGCTGATGTGGCCTTAATGTTTTAGCAGAGTATTTAGCCCACAGCAACATGCCACGCAGCAACCAAAAAACAAAAAGAAGAAAAAAAGGACATGTCAGTTTCTTTCCCTGCCCAGTGTAAGTAATGGCCCCAGCTTGGCCACTCCTATGAAAATTGCCAGCCTCCACCACTGCTGTCTGAATGTGTATTTGACTGGTGTTATGGTTTTACTTTGTTTATTAGATGTTAGGCAGGACAATATATGTAACCCTTTAGGCTCTCATCTTGTGTTTAGCTGCAGCATTTTCTGGCATTAGATAAATTGAAACAAGCAACACTCGTTGATAACAGTAGGAACTGTTTTCCCTTCAGTCACTGAGTGTAGCAGCTGTAATTAGATTATGTCAGCTATTACAACCACTCATTCTTCCAGGTAGGCTATGGATTTGAATGTAATCTGGGATTTGGTGGCGCATTGCTGAGTGGTGTGGAAACCCAGGCACTAGACTGTACCTTATGTTACCAATACAATGCCATGTACAAGTTGGCGGGATAGACTGCTAACACCTGAGTGTGTGAGAAAGTGAGATTAGGTTGGTTGTTATGTAACATTAGCCCAACAACAGTCTGGTAATTGCAGGTGTGTTTGAAAGATTATTGTCTGTCCACTGGATGCTATTTTAAAGACTGTGCTGGGTATAATAGTATGCCTATCAGCCTGAAACCAGAAATTCTGCTGGTTTAAGTTTCATGACTGTCCAGAAATTAGTCTGTCAGACTCTGAAAGTGGTTTGAAATATCTTAGAGAAAGGTGTTTGTGACCTGCAACCTTCACTACATTTTTAACAGCAGATAAGATATAAAATCATGAAAAACATGCAAAAGAAAGGTGGCAAAACAAAATTAAGTCCCCATGCTGTTATATAAATAGTATATAAATATTATATAAATATATATTATATTATATATAATATTATATAAATGTTATATAAATACCCCACCTGAATTCTGGCCATCACACACAGAAGCACACGGCTCTCCCAGGTGTACACTCATGTCACGAGGTAAGCTCCTCTCGTCACTCACTCATTATTAATACAGGATTACTTGTATTCTCAATCCCAAACTCGCACACACACAATACGCACCCCTCACAGAAATACACGCACTGTCTGCTGGGGACCTTCACCTGTAGCAAAGCAGTCAAGTATCTGTGAGCCACCAGCTGTAGTCTCAGGAGTTTCATCCACTTTGAATGTTGCGAGCCTGTGCAGGCCCGCTGCTCACTTTACTGCTGACAGAGGTTTTACCAGACAAGTGTTGGATATTCATCAGAAGAGAAGATACTACAGCTTTGTAACCCTTGTTTCATGAAGGTAAGAAAAGATTTATATATATCTGATAACAAGGAGAGAAGTTAGAACAGTATGCAATGTGTTTGCATTCACATATGCACCACATTTTACTTAAATAGACAATTAAGATTTCAGAGGATTTTAGATAACTCCAGTGTAAAACAGCTCTACAGACTGTGTGCTGAGGTGATTTTAATGCTTTTGCTTTAAACACTATGGGTTCAAACATGGTGAAGGTCATATCATCGTATGACAGATACTTTTCAGTCTCTTCTTCACTAACTCTTTGTGTTTTTTCCAGATGTTTCCTTGGTCCGCTGTTTTCTCCCTTGAGCCTAAAGTGCCCGGCCAGCGAACAACTGAGGAGCTGGTAACCAACACCCTGATGCTGGAGCTTGGGGCCATGGTGAAGCGCACTGAACGCATCCGCTTGGAGAGGGCGACGGAGGGTCGTCGCCGCCGTCGCAGCTCTTCCTCTACAGCAGACTACAGCTGGCTGGCAACCACCCCGACCCCACAGCCCTATGAGCTCACTCCCAATGACCTGCTGGAGCTGCAAGACCTCTGTGCCAAAATCCCTCCTGCACAGTGTGGGCCTGTGATTGTCAGGTAAGAAAGACAGGCAGAGGTAGAGACAGAGCTAGAGGACTGGCAGGATAACGGTGAAACTGTTACTATAACTAAAAGACCTACAGATCGTTTTCAAATAGCAGAGAGCTGCAGGGTTTCAGTCTAATCCATTTTACACACTCAGCAATAACTCGCTAATACTGTTAGAGCCATACTTACAAAGTTGACTTTTAAATGTCTGTGTGAGGTTCATATTAACCCCTTATGTAAATCTGAGAATAGAAAAACTGGAGGGTTAAGATGCATGTACAATTTTCTAGTTTTTGCGACTATGCTTGCTTTGGTGTGGTGTAAATATGACCCAGCACTAACCCTACCCCTCACTGGTAAATGCCCATAATTAATTCAACAGAGGTCCTTCATAATGATGAATGAATTTTCAGTAAAAAAAAGCAAATGTGACTTTTTTCTGGTGTTATCACTGAACGGAGTTGTTTAGACAAAGCGATCAAGTAAATATAAGGGCTTTAAAATCTAATATTCAGTTTTATTAATCTGTGGGATTCAAAAATATGAACAAGTTGACAAAAAAGCAACTTGTCATCAATGAGACTCCATCATTAATAGTCACTTCTGCAAACACGTCCTCTGTTAGAAAAAAAAAGTTTCATACAGGCTGTACACCCTCAAACACCACCAGTGTTTTTCTTACAGTGACGGTCCAATTTATTCTTCATTCTCCACCCTTACACTCTTTGTTGGCTGTGTCCTTTTTGTTTTGCCTTGGCTGTAAAGGGGTGTGAATCAAAGTCAGCTCATATTACACTTACTCTATCCCTCCTGCTGCAGGTTCAGGAGGCTGGTTTCACAGATGGAGCCCGAGGTTCACGAGGTTCCTCGGCTCTTTCGCTCAGTGCTGCGTGACTGTGCGGATGAGGCGAACGGAAACGACGAGGTTCCGACCCAGGAAGTGGTGTTTGAGAAGCAGCAGCGCAGCAAAAGCCTCTCCTTTGTCACTTTCCGCACAAAATTCCGCACGGGGCATTTCCCAAAGGGCAGCAACTTGAGAGGCTCCAGGGGGAACCTGCAGCAGCAAGTTGAATGGTCTGATGAGGAGGAGGATGGAGAAGGGGAGGAGGAAGCAATTCAGGCCAGGACGAGGAAGGGAAGGAGTAAGAGCATGCCAGAGATCACCCCTATAGAGCAGAGTGCTCATGGGTGAGAGAAGTGGGGGGAGTCAGGGGAGAAATAAAGCAGAGGGACATGTGCAAGGGAGGGGAGGAGAAACTAGGAGAGTCACAGAGAAGACTGGGTGAGCCCAGATTGTACAAGACAAGCATTAATGAGGAAGAAAGGGAGGAGTGGAGGTAGCTGCCATTAAAAAATGGGTCAAATAAAAATCTGGAAAACTTTAAAAATTATTTTTTTCCTTATTTCAAAAGATGAAGAAAAAATTCAAGAGAAAGGACTTAAGTAGACTTACTCACTGGCAGCTTTAGGTAAATCTAAAAGAATTATGGTTCTGGCTTTAAGATGTCAGCAGCCTTTTGTGGTCCTGGTGGGTAAATTAAAAACTGCTCATACTGTTTTACCTACATAAGACCAAAAACACTAAAGGGAATAAATAGCTGTTCCAAATCCGAAGCGACCTGTTATGCTCATTTCCATATTTCAAGTAACTTTTCCTGATTTCCATTTCAAAATAATCCTGCTTTGTCTCATTCTGGGCCTGGAACCAGTTTTTATGTTAGCTCATCTCCCTTTAAAACCACTTTTGTCTGGTAACGGATGGTTTCTGTATCTGAAATGGTAAATACAGATCCTCCTTCTTTTGACGGGACCCTTGCTACAGCAGATTATCTGCCTCCATCTCATCCTATCCCTACCATGCTCCTCTGTCACACTCTGCATGCCCTTCTTCATGACCACAGAGGCCATCTCTGTGGTCTTCCTCTCTTCCTCCCACCTGGCAGCTCCATCTTCAAAACCTTTTTGATATATCCACTATCACTCCCTTGACTACCACCTCTGCACCCCTACCCTTCCTTCTCTTCCTGATGAAACTTTCCCATTTATCTGGACTTGGGACTAGCATTAGGAGTACACTGGGTTGCACACCACCACAAGCTGGGTTGACACGAAACAGATTAAAGAATGTGGAAGTGGAAAAAAGAACATTTAAAGCAGTCTGAATCCTGAATTGCTGGCTACCAACTTAATATTTTGAAACTCAGACCATGTCTGAGCATTAACCAGTATAACTGTACTGTACAAGTAACCTAAGAAAAGAAGGATATGTCCATGCCAGCCTATTTAGTATGTTGAGTTAAACTTTGCTCAAGCTTATGGCATCTATAAACTCAAACCCATACTGTAAGGGCTCTCTGATGAATCATAAACACATCACATGAACTAAAACTTGTTACATAACAGGCAGGACAGCCATCTTCTGCAGACTCAGCAGCCACAGTTTGGCTCCAGATCACCAGCTCAGTTAACAGATGCTCTCCCGTCAAGTAAAGCAGAAAATAATTAGACTCACGTATGATTTTATTGTAATACAACATGTACTTAAGGTAATAAATAACCAATTTTCTTATCTTTTCTGTGCAATTAAAACACTTCTTTTACACAAAAATGTCTTCTTTTTTTGTTTTAAATAGATGTTTAGCTAACATTTGAGGCTAATGTTTAAATGCATATCTGTCTGTCTGCATTGTTATAAATGAAAATAAAGAATAAAAGGCCAAATATAAACTGCAGCATTTGTTACAGCTAATTAAAGCTCTGCTGACTGATCCTCTTATCCCAAGAAAATCTCACACGTGAATGCCAGCACCCCATTACTGTTTTATTAATGCACACTTTATCAATACATCTTCATAACTATTTCAACTTTATACACTAAGTCAAGGCATTTGGCTAAAATTAAAAAAAAAAAAAGAAAACAAAGAAAGAGCAAAAGAAAAAAGGAAAAAAAATGTTTCTTTTAAAAAGTTGTGGTCATTTAAATAACATCCTGTACATTAGGTAGATAATGGATGCGCACAGGCATCCAACCAGACACTTCCAGGGAACGTGGCCGATCGTGTGACTTTACAACCAGCGCTTACCCCTTCATACGCACTGATCCTCCTACAGCACTCAGTGAGGTTTAAACCTTTTCTTCCATTAAACCTTTGCGAAGGCTGCTCACCACACAGCTTCATTTAAAACAGTGCCGTTATATAACATTTCTCACAGCTCACCCTTCAGTTACACTGCAAACCTCCCTTCATCTGGCTATGACTGCCTACTTGTGCCACAGCGAGTTTCCTTGTATTGTGTCACAGTTCAACAACGGTACCAATTTGGCAAATGAAACAAAACAGCAAATAAAGATTATTTTTAAAAAATCCACATCAGTTTTGGATGGTAGAAGGTTAGGAATTGCTGATAAATGAGAGACAGTCATGTGGTTCCAGTAAAAAGCAGGTAAACTATGAAGCAACATAATCTGAGGAGCAAATCCAGTTGTAAAGTTTGGCTTTGTAATACTTACTATAAAGGATGACGTGTGGTAAAAGAGGATAAACAAAACAACCATAAGACAGTTTGCAGAATCAAACCATTAAATTAGAGCCATTTTGATTAAATGCTTATGAATAGTTGGTCAATGTAGAATACAGAGCAGCTTTCTGCTCTTAAAGTGGGGATTCAAAGATCATTTATTTGTTTTATTCGAGAGTTCAACATCTTCATTTTCCATTGAAGAGTCAAATTAAGACTGAAAAGTTTGTGGCTTGGGACAAAACGACAGGTCCGTATTCGAGTGGATCCCAAAAGCCTCCATGAAACCGTGATAGAAGAGTCTCGAAATACATCCTTATAGTCTAGCTTTAATTTTATTCTCCCTCATTCGATACCGTTTCCCTGCTCCTCATTCCTTTACGCAAAGAAGACGACAAAGATGATGAAGAAGACCACAAGGACCAGAAAGATCTTGATCATCAGCCAGCGGTTGGAGGAGACCGACTGGAAGTATTTGAGGATCTCTGTGTGGGCAGCCTCCACGTTCAGCTGGGTGTCCTCCACGTTAGCATCGATCCTGTGAGAAAGAAACGGAGCAGTGAGAAGAGAGTTTTTAATCTCTAATCAGTCTTGTTTTATTTCAAAGACTAAGAAATTACACCAATACTTATCCCATTAATGCAAAACCCCCCCAAAAATCAATTTTTTTCAGTTCTGCTTTAGTTTGTTATTTGTTTATTTATTTTAAATAGAAAATTGCTAAGATTTGTTATTGCTTTGATATATATGGGCTTCTGTCTTTTAAACCCTCTAGCGGTTAAAATTGGTGTCGGTTGATTGCCTTCCAGGGCTATTAATGAATACTGACTGATGCGTATTTGTCAGACCCTGATGAAGACTTGCAGTCAATACGTGCTGATCTGTTTTACTTGCTGAATTGTTCCAAGAATACATTTGTTATATAATTTTATCCCAACACAGGACCAAAAAAAAACAAAAACAAAAAAAAACCACTTTTATGTTTCAGGCTTTTTTTCAGCAAGATTGTTTTTCCAGTTCTTTCTTTCAGTTGTGTAACTCGTTCTTTTATCCTACTGAACCTCATCTGTCTCCATCTCTTCCTCACCTCTGGATGGTCTCCTCTTGTTCCTTGACCATGTGCGCCAGCTGCTGAAATATGGAACCCAGTTCCACGATGGTGCTCTCGATGTTTTGCATGGTATCTGCACGGCTCTGGATGTACGAGTCCTGTTGCCACAACACAGCATTTTAGTGTAATATTTAGCTAATCTCGGATAAAAGTCAGTCAAGTTTGACAACAGACTCAATTTTTTGTGCCACCTGTCTGACTTCAGCAAACAAACACCAACACCCTACCTGCTCATCAATAAGCTGAAGCTGCAAAGGATTACTTGGAGAGTCCATATCGATAGCCACATCCCCCCGGCTCCGGGACTCTTCCTGCATCAGGACCGAGCCATCTGCAGAGACATAAAAAACACACACACGTGATCACAGAAATCCTCTATGGTACGGGCGGAAAGCAGAAAGAACAGCGGGCACATACAGTAGCTAGTTATACCCGCTTGGAGAGTCGAGACGTTCCCGGGAAATACCTTTGTAATTTGCGGTTGTATAGCCCTGGTAGTCATTGCGCGGCTCACGAGCTGCTTGCGGCTCCTGGGCCCCTTTTTTGCGGCTCCCTAAAATATTTTTTAATTCTTGCATTACAGATGACCAAATACAGTATTAATCATTCACAAGGACTGCCAGCAGTTCCCTATCACAACAGCTGCTGTTTTGAAAAGTACACTGGTATTTAAAACGTATCCACAACCAGTGCCGTTTTTGAAAAAGAAGGAAAAAACAAAACACCTAACCGTCAAACAACATGCTCAGTGCAAGTACGCCTAAAACAGAAATAAGGGAATGTGTGCACAAGCACAAAAAAACTATATATTCTGTTAATATATGATTTATTATGCATATGATTTTCTACCGTAGGGTTTATACCCATGTACCTTTTAGCAGGTAATAACACAAACAAGTAGAGAAATGTAAATATTTATCCCATCATCCATCAAGATAAATAAATGCTGAGTGCATCATTTCAGAGATCAGAATCGAGCCAATTATATTTTTAAAATAATGAAACCAGTCTTAATATCCATCTTTTTTCTTTGTAAAATCTCTAGGCATTCACAATGAGCATTTTGCTTGATATTTGGTCAAAAATGCTAAAGTAAAGTGAATTTATGAACATTTTACCAACTGTGTAAATGCACGTACAGGAAGCACTGGAGCTCGGTGCGTTCATTAAAGGGTCTCTGTTAAGAAGCCTGCTCGGCAAAACATTTAATCATTCGCTTTAGCAGAATGATGAACTGAGCAGGAGCCAGACGTCGAGTATTTTCCTCCACGACACAACAAAGAAACACTCACGGTGTGTTCACTCTAATACACACTTTGTATGCTTTGAGTAATGATTATTCTCATTACTAGTGGGAAGTTCACACTTTCAGAGAATACAGGTGATATAAATGTGACATTACAGCAGGCAGTGTGAAGCCAGCCATGTTCACGGTCCTCTTTTACCCTTGTCTGTATTACTAGTGCTGCACGTCAGTTTAACCATGTGCAACATTAAAGGTCCACAAAACGATTAAGACAGAACTTTTCACACAAACAATATTCAGGATAGAGTGAACACGCCTTAATTAAACTACAAAACATGCTTTGTTAACCTGCTGTAGCCATTTACTTTCATATGAGACCCTTGTTAAAAATCTGAATGAGCAACTTGAAGCGTGAAGCTGAGATGTGGAGACTTACTGAAGTTGTTGGCCATGAGAGGAGAAGACGACGCCGGAGGCTGGGAGAACTGCTCTCTCCTGCTGCGCTGCTGCTTCAGGTTCTGAAGAACAAGAGTCAAAGAGAGAAGAAACCTTCACTTTATCCAGAGCTTTAGGTATTAGCATTGTTTGCTTTTGTGTGCTGACGCAGCTCTCACCTCTGTTCTGACTTCTAGGACTGATTTGAAGTCATTGGACATCGATGCCAGCTTGGACTACAGACAAAGAATGACAGAGTTAAAGGAGGTGACGATTCACTTTTGTTACCATTTAGAAAAGGAAAGAAAAAGGAAAAACGAAACTACAGAAAATTTGCATTCTCTCAGTCAATAACTACATCTTTTCTTGATTTTAACCCTGGAGAACCCATGGGGTCAGAGCTGACCCCATTGGTTTACTAGGGAAACCATGGGGTCAAATTTGGCCCCATGGTTTCTCCAGGGTTAAAATTGTACACAAAGTTTTACAGAAAGGTTCAAAGTTGTTTCTTTTTAGATCAACTTCAAATTCAGAATCAGAATTACATTTTTTTAAACAAATGATTAATTTATCTTGGGGTCTTGATGCAAAAAACAAACAAACAACAGAAATATTTCTGGTACAGAAATAAAAACCAGAATATATGCTATATACAGTGTATATAATATATACATATATTTAGGAATATATACCAACTACCTACAGATATGAGAGCTGAGATACTGAGAAATTAAGTCATATCTAAAGGTTATGACCAGGAAGGGTGCAAAATATAGGTAGAGCTCTCATCTGCCGTCATCTTGCACTCATTCTGATCCAAATAAGCAAAAACAAAACGCCAACAACAAAAAACCCCCAGCAGGATTTGCACAAATACAGTGGGGCAAAAAAGTATTTAGTCAGCCACCGATTGTGCAAGTTCCCCCACTTAAAATGATGACAGAGGTCAGTAATTTGCACCAGAGGTACACTTCAACTGTGAGAGACAGAATGTGAAAAAAAAATCCATGAATTCACATGGTAGGATTTGTAAAGAATTTATTCGTAAATCAGGGTGGAAAATAAGTATTTGGTCACCTCAAACAAGGAAAATCCCTGGCTCTCACAGACCTGTAACGTCTTCTGTAAGAAGCTTTTCTGTCCCCCACTCGTTACCTGTATGAATGGCACCTGTTTGACCTCATCATCTGTATAAAAGACACCTGTCCACAGCCTCAACCAGTCAGACTCCAAACTCCGCCATGGCCAAGACCAAAGAGCTTTCGAAGGACACCAGGAAAAGAATTGTAGACCTGCACCAGACTGGGAAGAGTGAATCTACAATAGGCAAGCAGCTTGGTGTAAAAAAATCAACTGTGGGAGCAATCATCAGAAAATGGAAGACATACAAGACCACTGATAATCTCCCTCGATCTGGGGCTCCACGCAAGATCTCATCCCGTGGGGTCAAAATGATCATGAGAACGGTGAGCAAAGATCCCAGAACCACACGGGGGGACCTGGTGAATGACCTGCAGAGAGCTGGGACCAAAGTAACAAAGGTCACCATCAGTAACACACTACAACGGCAGGGAATCAAATCCCGCAGTGCCAGACGTGTTCCGCTGCTGAAGCCAGTGCATGTCCAGGCCCGTCTGAAGTTTGCCAGAGAGCACATGGATGATACAGCAGAGGATTGGGAGAATGTCATGTGGTCAGATGAAACCAAAGTAGAACTTTTTGGTATAAACTCAACTCGTCGTGTTTGGAGGAAGAAGAATACTGAGTTGCATCCCAAGAACACCATACCTACTGTGAAGCATGGGGGTGGAAACATCATGCTATGGGGCTGTTTTTCTGCCAAGGGGACAGGACGACTGATCCGTGTTAAGGACAGAATGAATGGGGCCAAGTATCGTGAGATTTTGAGCCAAAACCTCCTTCCATCACTGAGAACTTTGAAGATGAAACGAGGCTGGGTCTTTCAACATGACAATGATCCAAAACACACCGCCCGGGCAACAAAGGAGTGGCTCCGTAAGAAGCATTTGAAAGTCCTGAAGTGGCCTAGCCAGTCTCCAGACCTCAACCCCATAGAAAATCTGTGGCGGGAGTTGAAAGTCCGTGTTGCTCGGCGACAGCCCCAAAACATCACTGCTCTTGAGAAGATCTGCATGGAGGAATGGGCCAAAATACCAGCTACTGTGTGTGCAAACCTGGTAAAGACCTATAGTAAACGTTTGACCTCTGTTATTGCCAACAAAGGTTATGTTACAAAGTATTGAGTTGTATTTTTGTTATTGACCAAATACTTATTTTCCACCCTGATTTACGAATAAATTCTTTACAAATCCTACCATGTGAATTCATGGATTTTTTTTTCACATTCTGTCTCTCACAGTTGAAGTGTACCTCTGGTGCAAATTACTGACCTCTGTCATCATTTTAAGTGGGGGAACTTGCACAATCGGTGGCTGACTAAATACTTTTTTGCCCCACTGTATATTACAAAAATGTGGATATACCTGTAATGACACCACTATAGTATTTGAGTGGGTCTGAATGTGTCGGCCTCCTGGAGCTCCACGGGACCTCACCAAGTCCTGCAGCTGTGCTATCTGTTTGTTTAGACTGTTAATGTCCTAAAAGACAAATAAAAGAAGGGAAAGTTATAATATCAAGTTTCATTAGATATAAAAAAAGGACTGACATGCTTTACTGAAGAGTGACAGCTCAACTCACCTGCTTAATGATGTATGTCAGCTCCTCGATTTCTACCGCCTTGTCATCAAACAGAGATTTTCTTTTTGCCACTAAAACATGAAAATAACATCATCTAGAGTCAGCACTTTGGATGATATCACACTCAGAAATTTGAAATTAAGCTGAAATTACGTTAAAATTAACACTTACAAATTGTGAGCTTTTCCAGTTTGGCAAATGTATTGCTCAAGTCTTTCCCAATTCTCCTACAAGGAGACAAAAACAGAGGTTAAACTTTCTCTACTAGTCACAGAACAAATAATTATATTTGCTTCAAATCTCTTTAGTACAACTCTTTAACTAAAAGGTAAGAGAAACGGGTATTAAACCATTTATATGCTAAATTAATTATATGAATATTATAGCTAATTCAACAGTGAAGGAACAGCAAATAAACATAAAATGAGGAAACGTATGCGAAAACAGACTTTGGGGAACTTACTTGGCCATAACTGTAAAGTCACTGCGCTGCCTGAGGGCACTGAGCGCCGGTTTACTGGGCTGGACTCCATTCTGCTACAGGAGGTACAAAGAAGCAGATGAGATGGCCAGAAACATTAAAAAAAAAAAAAAAAAAAAAAAAAAAAAAAAAAAAAAAGGGGGGGGGGGGGGGGGTAAGACGTATAAATTATGATAAATGGTAAATGGTAAATGGCCTGTATTTGTATAGCGCTTTTACTAGTCCCGCCTAGGGACCCCAAAGCGCTTTACACGTCCAGTCATCCACCCATTCACTCTCACATTCACACACTGGTGGAGGCAGCTACAGTTGTAGCCACAGCTGCCCTGGGGCAGACTGACAGAAGCGAGGCTGCCATATCGCGCCATCGGCCCTTCTGGCCAACACCAGTAGGCGGTAGGTGAAGAGTCTTGCCCAAGGACACAACGACCGAGACTGTCCGAGCCGGGGCTCGAACCGGCAACCTTCCGATTACAAGGCGAACTCCCAACTCTTGAGCCACGATCACCCCAAAGCAGGACTTTGAGAATTGATTTTAAATGACTCAAGAAGTCAAAGAATTTGGATTTTTTTTTATCATGATAAAATAATAATCCAGTCTGTTCTGACTTTTTTTTTTTAAATAAAAACTTAAACATGTCTAAAAGTAAAATGTCTTATGGCATAATATTTGGAGTGTTAATATAATAAAAAAGAGAATGTGGTCACTTAAAAATAAGATAATTTGAATTTGGCATGTTTTTTTTTTTTTAAATCATCAACCTTCCTCCAAAGAAAAATTATCAGGACTGTGACAGAAATATTTCTAACTAGTAACCAGCACAAGTTAAATGTGAAAACACACTTAAAATGGGTTTTTGGGATAGATGTTTCTATATTAAGTAGCCAAAGTTTGAGAAGTCACACCTAAAGGGCCCATTTTGAGAGAGGAAAAACTACTGAGAGGTAGAGAAAAAAGCTCTACCTCTCAGTAAACAAAAATCACTTCCAAATGTGTTTTTGCATCATCTCACATAAACACTGACATAATTATGTTTGCATTACCAGACTGATAGTTATTTACCACCTTCTTCTTTTGTTTAAAGAAAGTAAAAAACATTTTGACACTGTTATTTGGGGGATTTACCGAGAGGAGTAAACAAGGAACAAAAAGCAAAACTAAAAGCCAAGCCAAAATTACATGGTGCGACCAAAACCGATCTGCATCACTGCATTTTAGCTGTGTGTTAAAAAGATTGTGGTAACTCTTATCAAATCGTGCACAATTTCAAGTAAACTTATCATGGAATATAATAAAAACTAAGCAAAAACGAGCAAAACCACTATGTAAATAGATTGAACTGAAACAAAAAAACCAATAACTACAAATAAATAAATAAATTAGAATAAATCTGAGTGTAAGGACGTGGCTGGTTTTTTGTTTTCTTTCTCTTTTTTTAAAGACACAACATACCTGTCTGCCCTGGAGAGATTTACACGCTGACTGGAACTCGAGTGTCCGGTCACGGCACGTCATGCTGCCGCTGATAATGAATCACCTGCCCGCTATAGATCAAACACCACCCGGGCGGCCGGTTCCTCCTCCTGGGGTCTGTCTGATTGATAAATACTAAGACCTCGCGGTGTACGGACAAATTCACATCGAAAGGTGGTTATCATTCATGTCTGAAAATTAAAAAAAAAGTCACTTGTTAGCTTTCCGGGCCGACAGCTTCAAATTCAACAGATAAAACACAAATTCAGGAGATTCGGTAGCCAAAAGCTAGTCACAAAGACCGCGACAGCGTGGAAATAAAGCCCAAATAACTGTGCTAAAGCTCATATAAATAAACAGGCAAGCTAAATATATATATATATCATTAGGTAACGATGATTATTTGGAGCCTGGACTGGGTCTGTTTGTGTGAAGGCCGCCCATCACGACACACAGCTGATCATGGCCTGACCGGCTAACTGCGGGCTAACGTTAGCTCCAGAGAGCTAACGGGAGTTTTCGAACGGTCCCTCCAATCTCACCTCGGTGAAAGCCAACTTAAATTGAAGGTGCGAGTTTTAAAGTTATTTAATAAACAAAGCTAGATGGGTTTCAACTCACCTGAATCGGTATCGAAACATTATCAGACCAGTCGGTGTTTCTGGTGAAGACTAGTATACCCAGGAGTTAAAGTTCCGATCCGGGTCATTTCCGGTACTGACGTCATTGCCACGTCTACTTTACCGAGCATGGAAAAATGTCTGCGGTACCGAGTTACTACCACCAGGGGTCGACAAATCTACTGATGTGAGCGGCACAAAGGAATCGACGCTTCAGTTCAGAAAGAAATGCGGACATTTAGTTGAAAACGAAGTCAGCAAATGACAAACAAAGCTATTATTTAGAATTCAAATTAAAAAAAAAAAGTGTAAAGTAAAATAATATTAAAACTAGACTAAAGCAACTAAAGTAACATTATCCACTTAAAAAATCAACTCAAATAATAATAAAAAATATATATATAAAAACTTTTTTTTAAAAACTTGGTCACACCAGGTATTAATATGATGTTTAGAATATAATGTCTACATGTCTGAATCTTCCGTTTTCAATACATTTTGTGTTTGTATTGTTATACCTTTTCCCGAACCATTTTGTTCCACTGAAATACTTATATTAAAATAATTTACACAACTAAAAAAATAATCCAGAATAGAAATAAAACAACTGATTTAGACAATATAACCCAGTACTAGTACGGAGTAATTAATTACGTGGTGTGTGAGTGTACATCAAGAAGCCGCAGTTTCCTGTTTTTAGCTGACAGGAGAAGGCACCAGGCGTGGTCTTCCGCTGTTGTATCCCAGCTGCTGAGGAGTTCAACATATTGTGCGTTCAGAGAGGTTTTCCTGCATACCTTGGTTGTAACAAGTAATTATTTGAATTACCATTGCCTTCTTATCAGCTCTAAATAGTTTGGCTAGTCTTAGATTTTTTCTTTTTGAAGCATTCTCTGAAAACCCTGGATAGAAGTTTCTGGAATATTCAGATCAGCATGTCTGACAGCAATTACCATGCCAAGTTCAAAGTCACTTAAATCATCTTTCTTCCCCACTGTGATGCTCAGTTTGAACTTCAGCAGCTCTTCTTGACCATGTCTGCATAAAAGCAGCTGCTGCCATGTCATGTCATTTTCTGATTAGATACTTTTGTTAACAAGCGGTTAAACAGGTGTACCCAATGCATTGGGCAGAGAGTTTACATTCAAAATAAAAACCCTCCAATATCAGTCCTGTATCCCTTTAGCCACAACTTTTCTTTTTTTTAATTTGCAAAAGAAAGTTGTTGTAAAACTGTAAATGGAGATTTACCTGATTGTGGCACTCAAAGTAAAAAAAAATATAAATAAATAAAAAAAAAAAGGGTGGGCGAATTGTTAATCAAATAAACACTACATATGAGGAATCTTGTTTTAAGTATTCCTACTATCAATAACACTGATAATGATCCCTCAGAAACGGAAATATTACAACGGTAATATCTTACTGCAGCAAATGTAATGTCACCATTCATCAATTTTTGTTTTTCCACTACTGATCTTTTCTTCTTCTTCGTGTTTAACGGCGGTTGGCAACCAACGTAAAGGAGCATTACCGCCTCCTACTGTTCCGGAGTATGGGTCAGACAGTGAGCTTACAGTCTGTATCCAAAAAACAAAACAAAAGACCCTACACTCTTTCATAAACACCTATATCCTTCAGAAACCCCACCAGTTCCCTCACCTGTGCCCTACTACCCTCCAACACACTCTTCAGATTAAATTCCCCGCTCCTTCAATCTATTCTGCAGAACTTTCCTCTCCACATCATAACCCTTGCACCGCAGTATCACATGCTCTACCGTCTCCTCCTCCTGGCACACTCCACAAAGCCCTGTCTCATGTTCTCCTATCATCCGTAGTGTTTTATTTAATGCACAATGTCACAGTCTAAGCCTGGTAATAACCACCTCTTCTCTCCTATTACCCCTATACAACCTCCTCTCTGCCACCTCCTTAAGATGATACAATTGCCTGCCCTTACTCCCTGAATCCCACCGCTTCTGCCACTCCTGAACAACTTTCCTCCAAACAATACCTTTTGCTTCAGATCCGCTGCTATTAATTTCCATCTCAGTCCTATTTTTAGTCAACGCTCCTTTTGCCAACCTATCCACCTTTTCATTTCCATTCATTCCTACATGAGCTGGCACCCAAAGAAAGTGAATGTTGCCACCAAAACACCTAATTCTGCCTATAGTCTCCAGAACAGTATACAATACCCTGCCTTGTCTTCGAACAAAATGATTGTAGACTTGAAAGAACAGCTGCCGAGTCAGAACACACTACCACCTGCCTGATTTTTGAACACTACCCATTTCAATGCTACCAAAATTGCTACCATTTCAACCGTGTACACTGCCAGTCCATCCGAAGTGCGTTTGTTTATTTCAATAGTTTTTGACGGAGCTGCTATTCCAAACCCTGTAATTCCAGTAACTGGACTTTTAGCACCATCCGTGAACACATGAATACACTCAGGGTATTCATTCAAGCTGTGAAAATGAAATGCTGAAACAAGATCGACTCTTCCTTTCAATTTTCTCTTCAGATCCAGCAAGTACCAGTCCACAGGAGGGGTCTCCAATAACCATGGAGGAACCACAGGGAGGACATATTTTAAGTTCATACACTTGACACTCCTTAGCCCACTGATTCCCCACCTTTCCAAAATGATCCTTCTGACTTCTTCCATACTCCCAGCATTCCAAAAGTACCTCCTTTGTGGGATGTGCGTCACCATGACCACCAAGATGAACCCAGTAATTCACTGACACTTGCTTCCTCCTAAGATCTAGGGGCATTTCTCCCATCTCCACCTGTAGGGCACTGACTGGAGACGTTTTAAAAGCCCCACAGCACACTCTAAGGGCTTCCGATTGCAGAACATCCAAACGTCTCAACACAGAAGGAGCGGCTGAACCATACTCCACACACCCGTAATCAAAGACCGATCTAATTAATGCCTTGTAAAGTCTTTTCAAAGCATAACAGCTTGCTCCCCAACCCCTCCCAGCTACACACCTCATAACATTAATAACCTTTTTGCATTTGGTTTCAATCTGGTCACTGATCTTTTGTCTCTTGTCCTCTGTATTTATTTTTTACTTACCCCCTTGTCTCGTTATATGGATTATATTCACCTGTGCATTGTTTCTCCAGCTGTATTCTCACTCCTTAATTAGCTCATGCGTCTTTTTAAGCCCTCAGTCTCTCTGCTTGTGTTTCTTTTTGTCTGACATTATTTCTGTTTGTTACTGGAGTTCCCTGCCTGTTCCTTGTGGGGTCTTTGGTAGTTTTACTTATTGGCTCATATCAGTCAGAATAAATATTTCCCTTTTGTTCCTGTTTCTTTCAGTGACTGCTTTTTGGTCCAGAAAGCCCTATATATTTTAATATGGTTTTCTGAAACATGTCTCTCTTGTAAATGAGACATTAAGCCCCAGTGGGACTACCTGTATAAATAAAGGTTAAATAAAAACAACCCACATCATATAAATGATGGTAGTTTTATTCTTGGACTAGAATAACTTTACATGAGTCAGTGTTCCAAGTAATCCTTATTTATCTTCTACTGGGCCTTTGTGCAGCTCCCCAGTTCCTCTTCTTTCTGAAACGAGCTGTTTTAGCTCCTCCCACTTTAAGCCAACTTTCTTTTATAGTTAAGCTGTGCTGCCATGTTCTTTTCAAAGACAAGAGCCTTTCTGTTGGCAAGCCTTCCAAACAAGCCACATTTATTCAGCCTTTTTCTAATTGTGCTGTCATGAACTTTAACATTAAACTTGCTAACTGGGGCCAGTAGAATCTCAGATGTAGCTCTTGGCTTTTTTGCAGTTTCTGAGTATTGCACAGTCTGACCTTGGGGCTTGTTTGCTGGGATGTCCACTCCTGAGAAGACTTGCAGCCGTTTTGATTTTTTTTCCACTTGTGGATGAAAAACTTTTCTTGCTGGAGAATTTTGGACTTCAAATTGTTTGGAAATGGCCTTATTACTGGCAGGAAATGCTTCTATGAGCCAATTGCTGATGCCTGCCCTTATTGTGTTGTGCTAACAAACACCTGAATGCTCCAGAACTGATGATACCTTAACCAAGGTCATATGATTAGCAGCACACCCTTGATTTATTTTTTCATGCATTGATTCTGTATGATGACACAGTGTAATATGTTACTTCTGTTGTTCATTTGAGGTTGTGTTTACCTAAATTTTAGACATGTTAACAACCAGATGATTTCTTAAGAGGTCCTGAGACAAATTCAGACAATTATAGAGACACATTGATTTTCTTTAACTTGAGAGTCAAAGAAGACATGGCGCGGTTACGCTTAAATGCTGAAGGAAAAATGAAATCCTGAAGTTTCTGCGAGCGGAGATTGACAGAGCAGACAGAGAGACATGATGATTGGCTGCTGCCTCAGGTGATTCAACCGGCCTGCAGGTATGGCATGGAAAGAACGAGATAACATCCAGCAGGCTCTCTGATCTCCTCTCATGCCTACTGGTACCCGCATCCTCCGCCTGACGGGATCAAGCATGCCCAGACCACAACTATGTCCTCTCCCATTTACCTGTTAGACCCCCAACCGCAAACCCCAACCTGCGACCCTCCAGCTACTACAGCAAGACCTCGTTCACCTTTTATACCTCGGTTTTAATCACCAAATGGATTGCTTCCTCCCACTTTGAAATATGACTGTGTTATGCGTTTTAATCTCCTTTGATGGAGGGAGCGGCCCCTTATCAGGACAGAACAGTTTCTCCTGAAAAAACACTCCCTTCTCTTTGTGATTTCTTTTTCTTTTTTGCATGTATTGCATTCACTGCTAAGCTACATTTAATTGTATCATACATTTTGTTATATTGTTTGTATTTTTAAAAACCTTTATACTTTTTGATGGTCCTGAATGAACATGCAAGCAGTCTTTCAATTTCTGTGGTGAAATCCTGTCATTCCCCTTAAGTTTATTTGCAATAACTCTTAATCTATATTTATTTGTCCAGTCCTTAAGTGAAAAACATTCCCATCAGCTTTTGCTACACATAGTTTTTAGTGGTAACTGGGACATGTTAGCATGTTAACACATTACTTTGGTCACAGGGACACCAAAGTATATTTTGAAAGTCAAGAGGACTTAAACTTCCTCATAACACAACCATCCTTCTGCTATATTCCCAGCCTAGCTGCATGCAGACTGTTTCCCATGTAGTTACAAGAGCCGTAAATCTTTTATCAAGCATGATGTCCTTCACTGGAGTGAGAAAGACAAGGTCTGTGGATCCATGTTTCTGTTGAAGATAACAAAGTTTGTTTATTCTGTAAAATGAAAAAAGTTCTTTGTGTTCACAAGAGACTTTAAAAAAATCACTCACTTTCCTGTCAGATCATCAGAGCGACAGAAGCACACAGGAATCTTCTTTACCCTGCACATACTGAGCTAAATCTCACTCTTTTTTTTTTGATCTATGTTTCTCTCACATACACAGGAGAACTGATACCATCTAACAACACACACAATACTCACAGGCCAGATAGCGTCCAGTACCTGCTTGAACACAGCTGCTGCTACAAAAGCAGGGAGGAAACCATGGCTGGTGTTATTAGAAAAACAATGACGCCAAATGCAGAGAAAAGCAAGGTGGAAAAATACAGGAAGGCCTGATACAGGAGAAAAGACTGGCAGGGACAAAGTGACGGCTGCAGAGTGATGGAGCGCGAGACACGTAGCTACTGGCTGGAAACACGCAAGAAGTCAAGTTAATATATAAAATGTACATGCACTCACCGCACATTTCATAACGTTTTTGCAGGTTTTGATGAGCAAGTGGCTTTTTAAAAAACGCTGTTGAGGATTTTGTGCATCGAAATTCATGACTCACTCTATCCTTTTTCTCTTTCCCTCTCCGTCTCACTAATCTTGCTGCTATATTTAGTCTTGGCATTATGCCCTTCGACAGATAGGTTGGCAGCAGTACGTAGCTCATCTCTTCTCCAGTCTTTCCTCTCCTTTCCTTCCCTCTTCCTCAAAGCAGATCCTGTGAGATCCATCTGCAGTTCACAAAGAGATGCGAAAGTTTAACACACGCACTGCATCAATCAACAAAACTAAGTCTCTTAGACGTGACTATAAATGTACTGAATGAGATACGGACGAGCTATATTAACATTATCCCCAGCCTCAGGTCTGAAGTCTGCTCTGTATGATGAAATATTCTAATGAGGCACTGAAAATAACATTCCCAGCATATTTCATCATCTTTATCACAAATGCCAGGGGGCGAAAGGCACAGTAACCACCAGCAGGGCTGCAGACAGGTATGTGCACAGAATGCACACACAAAATCTCCCCTCAGAGCCTCTTACACACTTGCAAGCACAAACTCCTGGAGTATCTTTGCTGGGGAGACAACTAAACAGACTCACTGACAAATCAGTAAAACATCATAAAATCAAACTGCTCAAGTAGGTGCAAGTACCTCCTGTGTAATTTTCCACTCAGACAGTGTGGGACTGTGCACACCTTTGTACTTCCCCAGCTTCTGACTCAGCAGCACAGATGAGAGGAGGTGAGAGAACAATATTATGTCTCACAACACCGCGTCACATCACATACGCAGTTTTGTCTTTGCACCCAACTCCCAGGGTGGCACTGTAATGAAAAATGCCTGTTTATCTTTCATTACCGTCAACCGAGGGATTAAAACAAAAGAAAAACATGGGGCGGGTGGGGGTGGATGGGGGGGTTGGAGGAGAGGAGAGGCAGCGGGGGATGAGGTCAAAGCGCGGGGACATCGGTTAGACAAGGAAAGCGGAGGTTTTTATGAAAAATAAGACATTTCCTTTAATCACATCTGTAACATCACGGCTGTATCCTGGTATCATGTTGAATATATTTGATGATGTAGTATACACTTTAATGTGGACATTAAAATCGATTAATTGGCATTTATATGCTAATACATGAAACATAAAACTGCATTGTTTTCTACAAAGACATATTAAAAAGGGCACAAATGGTGTAGCAGCAAAAAAAAGAGTGTAGTTTCATTTTCTATACGTAGGCTACAGTATTACAATGTATTTGCAGAGAAGAGATTCGTTGCAAGGTACAGCAATACAAATGAAGTAACAAATACATTTCTAGAGTATGCGCTACGTCATACACATAGTCATGGCAGGATATTAGAGATTATAAAAGTTATATAGTTAGTAGAGGGTATCTATAGGCCACTAAGACACCGGAGGCTATAGGCTAACAGTATGATGTAGACTGTGCAGATACAAAGCACACTGATGTTTAATGCTCACACAGGACATCTGAACACGATATTAATATTTCCAGGTCTTACAGGTTAAAGAGTTGTAATGCTGAAATAACAGCAGCAAGTACATGCGGAAGTTGTTGTTGCTTTTATTGTTCAGAATTAATATTTTGACAAAGGAAAATTTGGTCACAAGAAATAACATTTGGAGCCCGAGTGGCACCCAAAAAGATATCTCAGCACCACAACTCCCTTGGGTGGAATGATGTTAAATAGTCACACATGTCTGCATGATCGGAGTCCATTTGCTCATTTTTTTCACCACTGGACTAATCTACAGTATATGTAATCTGTACTGAGGTTCCTGGACTCTTAGGTTTCCCAAAACATTTGTCTCCTCAGTCACCAGGCACATTTTGTTCCCTATTATTAATAAATGAAGACCGGAAAAGAAGTATCAGTGCTTGCAAATAAAAAAATGGATGGACAGAAATAGCCACGGATCAGTTTAGGGAATAGTTTGAAACACTGCTTCCGAACCTTTACTGTATCTCCTGTATTAAGCACTTCTGTAATAAACTGGATATGGACTACGTCTGAGGAATTACATTCACCTCATGATTTATCTTTTGTGGTTACTTGCTAGTATATGCAGTATTAGTTTATTTCAACCACTACTTTTAGCTACTAGCAACATTCACTGGGACTCATCTCACTAGTACTGAATTTGACTCCCTTTTGCCTTCAGAATTGTCTTTATAGCACAGAATCAAAAAATATGCTGGAAACATTTCTCAGAGATTTTGCTCCATATTGACATGATAGAATTGGATGCACATCCCAAAGGTGCTCTATTGGATTGAGATCTGATGACCGGAGTCCAGTGAACTCATTGCCTGCTTCAGGATACCAGGTTGAGGCGATTTGAACTTTGTGAAATGGCACGTTTTCCTGCTGGAAGCAGGTATTAGTAGATGGGCACACTGTGGTCACAAAGGGATGGACATGGTCAGCAATAATACTCAGGCAGGCTGAATAATAAGGCTTAAATAATACTCAGTTGGGACTAAAGGACCCAGAGTTTGCCAACAAAATAATGCTCACACAATTAAATCACTACCATCAGCCTGAGTCATGATACAAGGTAGGCAGGATCTATGGTTTCATGTTGTTTACACCAAATTCTGACCCTCCCATTAGAACGTGGCAGGAGAAATCAAGACTCATCAGTCCAGGCAACATTTTTCCAGTCTTCTATTGCTTGATTTCACTACACCTGTTCAAAATAAAGCCTTAGCTTCCTGTTTTAGTTGACAGAAATGGCATCCTGTGGTCTTCTGCTACCGAGATGCTCTTCTGCATACCTTTGGTCATAATTAGTGGTTAATTAAGTTGCCGTTACCTTCTGCTAGAACCGGTTTGGTCATTCTCCTCTGACACTGTCATCAACAAGGCATTTTCACCCAGAGAACTGCAGCTCACTGGATATTTTCTTTTTTTCACACCATTATTAAAAAGAAGAATGATTTCCAGTGTTAACTTCAAATGCATGCCTAAAAGCTTCGACCTGCTGCCATGTGATTGGCTGATTAGATATTTGTGTTATGTTAATCTATACCAGTAGCTCACGTTTTAATGGGTAACCATATTTTTATTTAGCTAATGTCCAATTTAATATTTCACATTTCTCCACACTATCACCTTACAATTTTACGTCACTTTTTCCAACCATGTTTTCATGTTTTAACAAGTAACTTGTCTCTTTTAATATGTTATGAATTCTCTTTCTACTGCTCATCCATTACTTTTAGGTTAACTGGTAACTTCAGTCATGGTTCACTTGTGGTTTTATTAACTTAAATTAAAATTACTCTTACATTTGCTCATTTATTTCCAGATTACTTAAGTTTATCAATCCACATACCCCAAGCCCCCGTGGAAGTGTCTTGTTGGGAATGACCTTTTTTAAAAAAAAAAAAAAATTGTGCTTTTTTGTCTACATGGAGATAATGAGATATTTCACCATCTCTATCCAATAGCAAAAACAAAGTAGTTTCGATTAAAGATTAAAAAGTGACATAAACAGATGGTTTGAACAGGTCCAGAAGTAAAAAATAATCTAGTAGTGTGGACCCTTTCAAGCATGTTGTGTAGTAAAACTGTACAAAGACCATAGTGAGGTCGATTTACCTCTGGACACAGGCTATTCCCCTCTGTATTTATTTTGATTGCACAGAGAGCAGGAACAATCGTCTCATCCAACTCGTGTATTTCGCAAAATGTCAAAATATTCCTATAATTTCAGTAGCAGTTTGGGGTAACAAAAGCTTTGGGAAACCATGTCCTGTTTGCACATCATCACACAGTGTCTGGTCTGCACTCAAAGGACCAGTTCAACTCTCCTTTCATAAAAACTCCTATAGGTCCCTCTAAACCAGTGATGACCACTGCAGATCTGCTGCAGCTCCAAGTCTCAGCTGAGACAATGTTTATTGCTAAAACTATCATCATCTTAAGACGAGGTCTGAAATATCACAGAGAAAGTAACAATAATGCTCTAATACTTGGTCATTAATATGTTATGATATAGAGGTAGTGATTTAAGCATTGATTGACAGTAATAAACACTGAACAATGAACTTGAGCGCAAAAAAAAAAAAAGTAATCTCATCCAAGGAGAGTATAAATACAAAGCTTATCACAGCAGCCACTGATGCAAGTTGCTTCAAGGCTGGCACATAAATAATTCACACTCTGGACTGCACGCTGTTTCAGGGTGACTATTCCTCGACTGGCAGGATTGTATGAATCATGGGGCAGAGTAAAGACGTGAATCGAGGAGTTTCAAAGCTACCGTTTCCCATGGCGCTGAGAGCTCACTAGCTCTCAGTAGAATTTAACACAGCACACAGGCTGTGAATGGGTGTCAAACAGGGTTTTAAACTCAATGACCTGCCACTTTAGGCCATCCGAGCTCAGGGCTTTAGCTCTTCACAATGACTGACAAGCTGCTCAAGACCTCGTCCTTTCTGAAGCAGGCATGGTTCAAATCCCTGTTCCCACCCAGCAGCAATGAACCAACATGGAGTTAGACCGAGAGATTCAGTCAGAATATAAACAAGTTATGTTCCAGCTGAATAACACTCTTTCCATCCTGGCTCTGACACGCAACAACAACAGCCGTGTTTTTCTTTCACTGCACTGGGGACGGATATTTGCTTGGTTTCTCTGTGTTGCCGACAACATTGCCCCACTGACTGTTTGAATGACACATTATGATGTATCGTCTCTGCACCCATCTCTTCCGTGTGAGTTTTGTGTGTGTGAGACTCACACATTTGTGGCCCGTGTGAGTTGTCTCTGTTTCAATTCAATACATTTGGGTATTAGCTGACCACCCAGTGTGACAGACGCAGATTAAAGATGAACACGGAAAAAAAAACCCAACAAAAAAACAAAAAACAAAGAAAACTTCTGCAATATAGAATATCTTTCAAATCAACTCAACAGAATTATAATAACATATAAAACAGAGGCAAGTAATACAATACTCAGTGAAGATTTTGCAGTAAATTGCAAATAAACAACTCACATATATTTGCACACTTGGTGTTGCACAAACAAAAGCTTATGGCTACCTGCATTCAATTCACATTGCGTGTGTGTGCTGAAGCTGTGTCTGTATGTGAGTGTGTGTGTGTGTGTCATCTGTGTTCCTGGTATTATAAGTGTGAATCTGTGTGTGTGTGCGAAGCAGTGGACAGCCGCCAGGCCTCATTATTGTCATTCTCCTCACTGCCTCAAAGAGAGGCAAAGCGAGGCGATGTGGCTCCTTTCAATCGAGGAACCGAGGAAAGACGGAGACAAAAGGCCGAAATTAAACAAATGCTGGAAAGCGGCTTGGAGAGCCAGCTTTGAATAAAAGGGAGAGCGGCTGCACGGTTAACCCATCTGGGTCTTTCACTGGGGAGACCACACAGATATACTTCATCCCAGCATTCAGCTAAACCATAGGTCCACGCACACTGGGGTGCCAGTTCATGTGCATGTCCTATGTCACTCTTGTATGTCTGTTGTATGTGTGTATGTGTCCATCAGTAATCTGTTGCTGTTGTTTCCTTAATCCTCTGCAAAATACTGGCCTCGACTTAACCCTGGAATCCGTCATGTGCAGCTTCCTTGCGAGGACACCTGTGTAAGACTCCTCTGCATCCGCGTTGTTCTCATGGAGTATAATAGTTCTCGTTTCCACTATTCTCTTGTGTTTACAAGTTTAATCGCAGGTGAAAGGAACTTCCCGGAGTCCAGCCTCCGAAATAACAGCGCAGCGTGTTCCCCTGCAGGCTTGTGTACGGCGAGAAAGATTTTCTGTCTATTCCCATGCCCCTCAAAGTTGCCACTTTCATCCTCCACTGATTGGATGTGTTTTGCGACGCTACGTGTCAGCACACGCCATGTACATGCAGACTGATAGAATCTTTCTCACAGAAGCACGGAGGCGGAAAGATGTTTGCACACAGCAGATGTATGCAGTGATGATGAACTTGTTGCTTTACTGGAGCTCTGCTACAGGTTCTTCTGTGTGCTTCCCCTCAGTTTGAGACGCCGCCTTTCCAAGTGTCTGTATGGTCTATGGCACTGATGCTGAGGGTGGGCGATGAATCGACAGGGATTTGGTGGAGAGATGGAGGCGAAAAGAATGTGGGCGGACACATCAAGTCCTCATGGCTTCACACCTAGAGCAGTAAACAATTAAAAGAGGAAGGTTTCAGCGCAAAAACGTCCCTGACAGGATTCAGTCTGACATTTGAGTGTGGTTATAAAGGCAGCATGTACATTTTTTAAAATATTGTGTTTGTTTAAAACAACTTCTCTGTCAAATATACCCACATAAGGAGCTATCTGGGATTAAGAGTCTTTTTCAAAGTCATTTAAACATCTGTATGCACTCAAATTTCAGCTGCTCTGAGATAAGCTTTGATACGGCAATGAATGCTATTTTATAGGGATGGAGCACAAACTATATATTTCTCCATAACTATTCAGTATGACCTGAAATTCTAAATTTCTAAAGGGCTGCTTCTTTGGATGCACATCCCATGTATCTTCTGTGTATTATCCACATATTGTGTCTAAATTGCAATCATGCATGAAAAGGAAAACGTTTCTTGTTAGGTGTTTTGTAAAAAAAAAGGGACCGACTTGCAGCGACGAGGGTTGAGCTTTCGGCCTTTTTGGCTGCAGGTTTCAGCTGTGACGGTGCAGCGGCACTGGCATGTCGTCGAATCCAAGGCCCACTTCCTCCTTCGGCATGGGCGACAACGCGTCGTAGGAGAGGGGGAAGGAGAAGGAGAGGGGGATGGGAAGGAAATGGTGGAGGGAGAGATATTGGTGGGAGGCAGTGATGGTGGTGGAGGAAAAGATGTGGCAGAAGGAGCTGGAGGAGCATGGGTTCTGCATGGAAGAGGGATTTAGGAAAGCATGGTTAGATCTTGAAATGATTAATTCACTGTTTAAGGAAAGCCAGCTAACACGTGGCAGACTAAAATGTCTTCCATGTTTGCTCATTACCACTAAACACCAAGGGAATCTTTTTAGTTTTGTTCAGTTTTCACCATTAAAAGCTTGGACTGATTAAAAATGTTTTTAATGGCAGTTTTGGATGAGACATTAGAGACATTAGAGGCATTTAGTCATGTTTAAAAATCACGAGAAGTCCCCCTCGTTGTGCAAACATCAAGCGATCATCAAACAACATCCTCTGAAGGCCATAAATGTCTGCACAAAATTTCACGACAGAGATATTTCAGTCCAGACCAAAGCTGTCCAGACTGAAATATCTCAGGCTTGTTTGAACATGCACATTGCCAGTCTGAAACTAACCCACACAATGCAGTGTGTGGGAGGTGTGTGACTAATGTGGGATAACGTTCGTAAGCTGCCAACAAACTTTCTCCCCTTTCTGTTCATCTGCCCGTTACCATGGCTTTGTTCGTATAGGAGGCCTTCAGTTAACTCCACTAGACGCCCTGAACTTTCCCTCTCTGAAATCTCATTTTGAGAAAGTTGCCTGCATCACTCGGTCCATTAACAGCCGCTGCTTCTGCCTCTGTTTTCCCGGGAGGCTGGCGGCCTTAATGAAGTTACTTAATGAGGCAGAGAGGGCTCATCTTTGTTCCTGTCCCGGTGACCACGCCTGTCGCTGGCAGGGACAGAGGAGGTAGTATTTGCAAGCAAATTACACAGATTTCACCCCTGCCAAAGTTTGAACAAAGCCTGTTTTGAATGATGGATGGGTGCAGAGAGACATCACACCAAAGCTGAGCCACCTCTGGCCCCGAGAGGCCGGAAATGACTGACAGCAAAGTGAAGGGTAAAGAGATGAAAAAGAGTCGAGAGGAAAACATTAACAACTCTTTTATCCTTCATTCATGGAAGCCAACCTACTTGTGGTTCTTTCTTTCTTTCTTTCTTAATAAATACTGGCTAAATACTGTTTTGATTATGGCAGTTGTGGTGTTCACCAGTGTGTGTGAGAGACCTTGACTGCGCAGCTGTAACACAAATTGTCCTTCAGGAATAATGTAGACCAGATAACCCAGTTTTCCTCTAATCCAAACAGTCACAGTGAGACTGAGAGTATCCGGAATACACACCGACAGACACAAGTAACGCCTGCTTTAACCTTGCATTTTGAACAAAAACAAGTTAACGACAGTAAATTTGAGTTAAAAAAAAGCGAGCACTGAATAGTAAACATACGCAGCTCTGCTGGCTCCAGTTGTCTTCTGTTTGGACTTCCTCCCTCTCTCTTTTTTCTTGCCTTTTCTTGCTGGCTTCAGAAAGGCCCTGGGAGCACCATACAGACAAAATGTCAGACACGGACAGGAGTTAATGTCAAACGAACGGTTTTCAGTTTTGGAATCTTTTGGAAGAACAAGCACCAAAATAAGTCATCCTATAACTAACGAGTGAACATCCTGAACATGTCCTTGGATGAACTGCACGCCTCTTTGAATGTTTGATAACTTTTTATAATGTTGATCTGTTCCTTTATCTGACAGTCTGGGATATGAAGATACCCATTTACAATGTGGGTCATTTTAATTAATATTTTATTGATATTGATCGTTCTTTACATAATTGTTAGATTATCAAAAAACATTTGCGGTATTGTCCTTTTCATTTCCCAAATTATTTAGTGACATGCATTCGGCTTAAGTATTAAGGGATGTGATGTTCAGATTCTCATTACACTGTTGTGTTTCAGGAGAGAGGACCTAAATGTGCGATGCTACAGAGGAAGAACTGCACAAAATGTGTGAAAAGCATCTAAAATAACATAAAAGTAAACTGGACTAAATGGGTATGTAAATTTATATAAACAAAAGGCTAACCAGAGACAGGAAATGGCTGGGAAATGTCACACAAGTGAAACTGATTAACAAAGGTCAAGATAATTAGGTGTAGAGGATACAAGACATAAAAGAAAACATGGTAATAGAGACTGGGGAACAGGCAGCAACAGAAGGACAAGAAGGAAAAAGAGATGGAAACATTTTGAGCCTAGAACTTTACCAAAACATAAAACCATCAAAGGTCGAAGGTCAAAAGGCAAAGGACACTCAGTGTCACTAGATAGATAAATATGACATTGAAACCAAACTCCTTAACTTTACTTTACAACAACTTTCCAAACAATCCTTATTTATTTAGCATTTGTCAAAAGAGACATGTTAGTGCCTTTCTGTTAAGCCCAACTTTCTTCTGATTGGCTGCCTCTCACAAACACAAGGTTTGAACAGCAGGTGGGTGGAGCTACTGTGCTCAAAGCCAGAGCTGTGTGCCCAACATTACAGAATTAAAGATATATCCTCTCTATGACATAGGAAGGGGTAAAAGGACCACACTTAGAAAAAAAATATTTTATCAACTATTTTGAGAATAAAGTCAGAATTTAAAGATTAAAGTCATAATTCTATTTTGAGAAAAACATCAAAGCTGTATTTCAAGAAAAAAGTCAAAATGTGGACGTTACAGTTGTACTTTCAAGACAAACTAAAATGGCTTGTAATGGTTGTAATGGACAGATCCAGGGTGTATTGATGGTTACACGCTCGTGCAATAAGGAGGATGTACATTGTATCACAAGACAGCTCATCAATTTGTTTAACTAACTCATCTAAACACGTCATTTTGTAGAGGGTACAGCAGGCGTGACAGTTTGTCCTGAAACAACAATGGACTTTTTTCTCAAAATTATCAACAATACTTTTTCTTAATGTGGCCCTAAAATTCCATCACATAGTGACATCACATAGACCCAGGACTTCAAAAAAATGTCTGAAACAGGGAGTTTAAAGCAGTCTGAAGATCAAATGTGCTGTTAACAAGAGAGAGAGAGAGAGAAATGGATAATAGGTCCGCTTTAATATGTTTAATATGAACTGCAGTTTAACATCGGTCAATGCCTTTCAAAGAGCCTGCAGTTGGTAAATAATTATTTCAATTTGCTGCAACACTTTTCAATTCTAAGAACCTTTATGGATTTCTGTTAATACACTATAATTCAGAGTTAATCATTTAAAAACTCAACAGGCTATCTGACAGCCCGAGTTAAAAGGTCTTCAAAACTTCTGCTGAGGTTGATCTGGTGTTATTAGATACTAAGGAGGTTTTGCTATTGTTTCAGTTTGTTTCTTTTTTTTATTAGTCAAAAACGCATGAACAGATTTGTTCATACGGATTTGTACAAGGCAATCACTTGTTGGAAAGACTTTTACCTGGATAAATAAAGGATTATACACTCTCCAGAAAATATCTAATTGGCCAATCTTATGGCTGTAACCCAATGCATTTTAAGTGAAACAAAATGTAGAAGCAAAACGATTTAAGTCAATCTGAATATAGCACGATTATTGGTGCCAGATGGACGGGTCTGAGTATTTCAGAAACTGTTGATGTACTGGGATTTTACCACAAAATTATCTCTAGAGAAGAAAAAAGAATATTTCCAGAGAAAAAAATCCAATTGTCTGGGTGAAAATGCAATGTTGATGACAGAGGTCAGAGGAGAACGGCCAAACCGCTTCAGACAGAAGGCAACAGCAAGTCAATTAACCACTTATCATGACCAAAGGTATGAGGTCTGATGAATTTTGACTTATGCTGCCACATTCAGATGATCTGGTATAAACATCATGGATCCTTCTATTACCAGTTCAGACTGCTGGTGGTTTAATAGTGTGCAGGATATTTTCTTGGCACACTTTAGACCTTCTAGTACCAGTTAAACATTGTTTAAAGACCACAGCCTACCTGACGATTGTTGCTCATCATGTCCATCCTTTATGAACACATAGCACCTATCTGCTAATATCCACTTCCAGTAGGATAACACATTATGTAACAATCGTTTCAAATTATCCTTTTGAACAGTGACTTCACTGTACTCAAATGGCCTGCACAGTCACCTGATCTCAATCTAATAGAGCATCTTTAGACGTGATGGAACGTGAGGTTCACATCATGGATGTGCAGCAGACAACTCTGCACCAACTGTGTGATGCTGTCATGCCACAAACAGTTAAGGTAGTGAATCTGAATCTGAATCTGAAAGGTATACTTAATAAAGTGTCTAATTAGTGTATGTGAAGTCAATCCTGATCCAGATCTAAATCCAGGAACCTTCTGAGACACTCTCTGGTCTTGCAGAATTGGACATTTACCATATCTTCAAACATGAGCATACTTTTGCCTCGCTAACTGTATGACTTATACATGACTGTCCTGTATCTGGGTCCTCTTCTTTTGTAAGTGGTATCTTAGCAGTGTTTTGAAAGCATAACTGGTTTACAAAGAAACAGATCAGTAAATGGAAAAATCCAGTAATCACTGTTTACTCTCCCTACACTTCATGACATAAACAAAACAATTAATTAGTTCAGACTCTCAGTGCAGGGTGAGAAAATGTCACTGTTACTCTACTGTCAACTGATAACCAGTTTTTATCATTTTGAGTGTCCAGCATTTACTGAGCGCAATCTAATCCACTTTAATGTGGACTGGTGGCTTCAATAAAGTGCATCTACAGCTCTGTAGAGTTTTTTCAACTTCAACTCATCTCTGTTCCAGTCCCATCTGTTATATTAAACCATATCCAATTATGGGCACTGTACCATGTTTACCAGCTTAGCCCTGACATTATTAACAGACTCTGTTGCCTCTGCTGCTGCTGTTGTTGTTTTTGGAGTTCTAATTTACTATTAGGGATGCGTGACTCTCCTCCGTCAGCCTGTGAGAGGCCACATGGCAGGGGAGATAAAATCATCGCTATGGTGACAACAGGATGCCAGCCGTCCCACGGGATGCTGGGAGAGAGTCACACAGATGCTAACTCTTTCAACATCACATGAAAGAACTCGTATGTATTAACACAAAGCACAGAACATATAAAATTTCACAAAAACACAGAGTCAAACAGGCACATAACCTGTAACTTTAAAGGCTTAGAAAACTGTATGCACCCACACACACACACACACACACACACACACACATACACACACACACATACATTGGAATCCTTTATTTATGTTCACATCCTAACAGGAAGCAGCGGGACATAAACATTAAAGATGCAATCATATGACTGTGTGGTTGGACCTGCACACAGACAAGAAGCAGAGATCAAGCAGAAATGCTCCTTTCACAGCGTCCAGCTGTCAGTCGCAGCTGACATTGGCCCTACGTGCTGGACAGAAAGGCGTCTTTATTTTTGTCATTAACATAAAGAGCAATTTTCTCCAATCACCAAGCAGATACAGGATCATTATTGCACTAATGTGTTTCTGCTTCAAACCTAGTGTCCACAGTACTCTTACTGATTTTAGGACTTCTAAAAGAGAGACTGTTGAAGACGCTTTGAAAGCTCCGGGATTACTTAGTAGTCTGCACGGAGAGGAAAAGCAGACTTTTAGAAATAATGACAGCCACATTCACTGGCTGACTGGGTCTTGTTAGTCACCACATGTCCTTCCCAACCCTGTCACATGACCCTGTTCTGTAAGAAAACAAGGACAGGGGTTGGGTAATAAATTACAAACTCATACCATGTAATCACAATGTCCCTGGATTGATCCCCCCACCAATCTCCTGAAGTACGATATGCCCTGCCTGGTGTATTAAAGGCACTCTGCAGCAGCAGAAAATCATTGCACTAATGGAACAAAGTCAGTGCACCCACATTTACATGCAGAACACTTGTACTATCCGAGGTGTCACAACATTTCACTGAACTACAGCTGCTGATAATTAGCGATGATATGCTGCAACAAGCTGATACATGCAAGGCATGACTGATTCAGCTCCATCCGTCCATCCATTCCTGTTTTCCCAACTGCTTATCCACATTAGCATCCCAGCTGGTTCCACCCTGGACACGTCTGCAGTCTTATCACAGAGATGCTTAAAGAAACACATCTATACCAGTTTAGAATAATTAATTAACCTGACGGGCATGTCTTTGGACTGTGGGAGGAAGTCACTGCAGGCACAGGGAGAACATCCACACAGAAGACCCGCAGCAGGCCTTTATCTCTCTGAGATGACATTGCTTACCACTGCACCACCATGATTCCCAGCATGTGGGAACTGCCCGTACAAAAACAAAGTCACAGATTTTTTATATTAACTACATTTTTTCCACCTTCCAAATAACTGTAAGAGGTTTATTTACTCTTTCTAAAATGATAGATTTTATACCTATTACATTTTCATCTTAATTTGATTTCCTTCTTCTTTTTTTATTATGGTGTCACCGTAAAACTTACCTCTAAACTGATACACAAACGTTTTTAAAATTCATAAACAATTAAAAACTTTCTAATTAACTTTTAAAAAGTTAATTCATCAATCATGTTTAACTTAAATTACATTCATTTTTCAAATTAATTTAATGAACAGTTAACATTTTTAGCTTTAAATTATTTTCATTTGCATGTATTATGCCTTTTAAGCCTTTTGTAATGCTTTAAAAGTAACTTTTTAATTACTCATTTCTGGAGTGCATGTTGCACGGGTATTGCAGCACAACATTTCACCACCAAAACAAAAATCAGTGAACTTTGGAATTTAGAAAACAAAACAAAACAAAAAAAAACAGACACAAATCACATTTTAATTCAATTTTAGCCTTGATGGCAATGTTCCATTCAGACAGCTTTTTAAGACCACTATTCTGTGGAAAATTACTCAGTGAGTAAACATGAGTTCATGGTTGAAATGGGGTTAAATTCCAGGCTTTGTAGGAGCCTAAAAACACATTTCATCTTTCACTATTCAACCAAATTTAGGCATAAAAGAATGTTTTGTTTTGTTTTGTTTTTTTAAATGATTGTGCTCAACCACATTCATCCTAAAAAACATCAGTCATGGATGTCTGGTGCTTAGTGGGAGACAAATGAGCCTTCCTGACCAGCATGCCTCTGGACACAATTGTGAAGTGAGGCCCAAAAATCTGGAGTTAATGAGTTAATGTAGCCCGGTCAGGGTGCTTCCAGCAGCTATAGGTGTGAGCGACTATGTCAGTGCTCTTAAACTGGATTAACCCAGTCCGGGGTCTCATGTGACGTGCTCTTTGAATTCTTGAGCAACATGTTCATTCTTTGCCATTTATAACTGTTACTTTGAAAGCAAACACTGGCGTTTCGAGGACATTAATGAGGTGAATAAGGACATTTGTTGCGTAGCACAGGCGAGATATTTTTCTGCAATTTTGTAGCAAGTAGAAGTTTTCAGGTAAAGAACTGAGCACTTCTTTTAAAGACTGTTCAGTAGCCTATAGCTACTTGGATTTAATCAAGAAGTCTTTTCCTTCTAATTGAAATACCAGTCCGGCTACCGGCTACTCATTATTAAGATAATCAGCAGAATTTTAAGTATGTCATCAGTGCAGAGCCTGGACATGGGCTGAAAGACCAGGTTTGATGTTATCATGAGCAGAAGAGCTCAGAATAAAATCCAGAAACACAGAGATAAAGATTGGAGTTCTTTACCTTGATGTAGGTGTTGGCTGGAGGTGTTCCTTTAACCTGCACACAGATTCAAAAATTGCCATTGTAAAATTGTATGAAAGGTCAGTGGAGCAGCATTATCCAGTATGCGCCTGAACCTCAGATGGGTGTTTTTTTATTACCTGCAATCACATTGGCTGTGCTCGACGAAGGGCAGCTCAGTGAGCTCGTGCTTCATAAAGGACGTCCTCATCAGCTGCACACAGGTCAGAAGAAAGTAAGTGCGTATTTATCATCTGAGCAGACTTCCTGTATGTGTGTGTGCGTGTGCGTGTGTACCTCCATGGTAACTGTGCGTGTGAGCGTGGGTACACACTCGAAAGCCTCGTCAGCACAGCAGCCGCCACATCGCCTCACCGACACACAAGATGGGATGAAGAGGCTGTGGGTCTCACCTGGAAACTCCCGCCAAACCTCCACCAGAGTGTCTCGGGGCTCGCAGCCACTCCGCGAGTACACCTCCAACCACCGTCGCACTTGTGGAGAGACAAGGACAAACAGTGTGTTTTATTTGTTTTACTCTTTCACCTCCGTGACGCGTGAGTTTATGTAGAAACATAAACATACCTTCTCGACCTTCTCTGGATTTGGGGGAGTCGGCAGGGCGCCAGTGAGCAAGCTGGAGAGAGGTAGCAACAAACTCAGTCGTACAATGAGTGGTTTCATTCCAGTTTCAAATAAAATAGAAAAGTAATCAGTTTAAAAGACACTAAATCAACTCATTTGTATACAGCTGGTAGGATAAAATACCAAAATATCAACTTATAACCTTTAATCTACAGGGTGAATCTGAGCTATATGTAATTATGTCAACCTAAAAAACAAGTTCATGGATTGCTTAAGTTCACATTTTATCTATTACATCAGACTTAATGTGAAATTTATCTCCCAAATTTGTCCACCAAGATAAAAAACACATATTGGCTGTTACTGATCAACTAAACGGCGTTTATTTGACTCTCCAGCTATTATCTGCAACTTCTTGCTTGACACTGTTGTAAAAGTGTGCTGGTGCAGATCAACAGATCAAAGTATTTCCCGTTAATGAACACCACAATATTTCACACCTGGAGTTTGAGCGTGACAAGCTCAATAAAGCGTGGAGGGAAATAACAGGAAGAAAGCGAAACCGCTGAACTTTGATACAGAGATACCTTTGAAGGAGGGTACGAGTTGTGTCTCTCCTCTGTTAGAGAGCAGTTTCTGTGTGGGTGAGGTCTCTTGGTGTGTTTGGCTGCAAGTTTTATGTTTATGATCAAATTTCACCCATATTTTTTACCTGGATGATGGAGATGCTAAAACCTGATCAAAGCTTTGGAGACACCCATTGATCTAAATATCAATGAAATACTTTGTTGCCCTCTCCCAGTTCTCTTCATATTCCCTCATGATATCCATTTCTGGAAATGTACGTGTCTATATTACACTCAGAGCCTGTCCTGAATCAAACCCAATGTGCTATTTTGCATCTTTTAAGCAAACCGATGCAAAGGAGCACAAAAAATAACACAAGTTCCTCTCTTTTTCATGCCCTCTCTCTCTGTCTCGGGTTTTGACTTTGTTGTTTTTGCGTTATGTTGCTGACAAACAGACTATTCAGACCTCACCTGTCACCTCAACACTGTGCTTTAACTGCAATGTAATTTAAATATTTTTGCAAGAGGTGAAAACACTAGAACATCTGACTGATGAACTCTATATCCTGCAGCCTAACTCTGCTACTTTCAGAGGCAGATATTGTACTTCTTCCTCATCTCAACCATTCATTTTGCAGTTATAATTTTATAGTACTTACAAATTTCTATTAATATCCTAAAAATATCAAGTGTTATTAAATATTAAATCAGTGCTTCTCAACCTGTTTGACATAAATAAATAAGCATCTTATTGTGGTTCTGCAGATGTTCATGACTTTTATCAGTTCCACATGAACTCATTCAAAAACCTGATTGAGGACCAAAGCGATAAAATATTTATGCATCTCACGACCTCTCAGACTAATCTCATGAGCATTTGAAGGGGCCCGGCGCTGATTGGGAACTAATGGACTGAGCAGCTTCAACACAAAAAAAGGTCCTGGCAAAAAGGGCACTGATAGAGCCTATTCACCACCAAACCACATGCACTATTTTGCAGTTTTGAAGAAAGTGTAGCAAAAGAAGACAAGTTTTCACGAGTTCTTGCTTTGCTCAAGCTCCACCTCCATTTGTGTTGGGTTTTATGTAATTCGGCTTGGTTGTTTTTACATAATCGTGCTGACAAAACAGACTAATCAGATCTTATCTGTCAACTTAACAAGTGATTAATATAGCAAGCACTTTTAATGAAGTACTTTTATTATGTTGTAAAGGATTTTTTTGTGCCTCTCATAAACACACATGAGAAGAACCTGCATTTTATGGCACTCTACTTGTATCACGGCCACTTGAAAGGGAATGTAGACTTTGTCCAGTTGACCCCCTTTTACTGATCCACCCCCTTATACACACATGGGTTAGGCCCACATTGATTGAACAGTGTTGATTTATGCTGGGGCCATTTTGTGAGCGCTATGAGCTGAAGTAAATGTGTCCTCTCTGTATCATTCTTAGAGAGAAGTCTAAGATTAACTCCCTTTGGCAGCCATATCTGCACAGAGCTGGCACACACACTCCTGAGTGCCAGCCCAAAGCCATCTGCACCGGCACTGCCTGTCTGTCTAACACATCTAACTCCCTGTGCACACTGTACAGATGGGCCATGTGTGTGTATGTGTGTGAAAAAGGCCCTGCCCTTGACCTAACCACCATCTCTCCCACACTGAGCTTCATCACCGCAGGAGGAGCAGGATGACCCTTTTTAAATAAGCTGTCAGGGAGGCAGACAGCATGAAGGCGGAGAGCCTTGTGAGCAGGTGAAGAGGCTCTCCGAGTGCACGCTGGTGTCCGCCATGTAGTGTCTAGGATGACGAACGCGTAAAACATGCAGTATAGAGCAGCACCGCAGAGTCAGGGTTGGATCCACTTCAGAGCACTGTCTGTTCCTGATACGAGCCTCCAGACATAAATAAAAAAACACAGCATGGGCAGGAGCTGCTATATGTGTAGGTGGAAAAATGAGCCCATATGCCACATCGAGGGACAAGCCAGTGCAATCAGTGAGAATTTCTTATGAATGATTTCTATACTAACTCTTCCCCCATAACAGCTGGGATAGGCTCCAGCCCCCTCACAACCCTGACTCTTATTACTTCACACACACTATAAGAAATTGATCATTTTTAGGCTCTCAGACTGAAAAAAGCCCTTTAATATATTCTTGTTTTTTTAGATAGCACTTGGGACGACATCTGAAATGCACTGGTGTTATGTTAATGACGTAAAAAATACTTTGACAATAATAGTGAGATTATAATTTTTGCACCGCAAGCCACCGCTGTATATTTATTAGTTAAGATTTAATTAAAGTGCAGACTTTAATATTTAGGTCAAAGGGTTGAACAAAAATGTTGTATAAAAAGTTTACAAGCAGCTATATTTTCAGTGCTCATTACGACTAGCTTAAGTGACTCCCCTCGTCTCTTGCAGCTGTCTCTTTGTAATTCCTTCTGCCTTTACTTTTGTCTTCAGCAAGTTAAATATATGTTCAATCAGGGTCGGATCTGTTGATGTGTTTGACTCCACTTTTTTTTTTAACCCTCAAACTGCTGGGTGTTTCTCTGTCCACTGAATCTGAGCAGTCAGTATTTCCCTAAACACTTCATAATTCATTCAACGACTTCTGTGTACTGTCACATCTGTGTCTCATCTCTAAAAACAAGTGACCCACTGGCACTGAAAGCAATGCATGTTCATGCCATCACACTGCCTCCACTGTGTTTGACAGATGTTGCATGCTTCACATCATTTGGAGCCCCTCCAAATCTTCTTCTCACGTGCTGTTGAAGCGCTGGCTTGTTTGCAAAGAGCCCTCTTTATTTCCTCTTGTGAAGTCTTTAGTAGACTGATGATAAAGACATGCCTTCCTTCTGAACACTGTTCTGCACTTTTCTTCATGCTCTGAAGGCATTTCCTTTACAATGGAAAGGATCCTGTGAGCATCCACTACTGCTTTCTCCTGTAGGCTTGTGTGTGTTTATTTAAATTCACAAGTTCCTTCTTTTTAATTTTTTCTTTTGAAAAATCTCAGAATCAGCTTTGGATTTGGTCACTCCAGATGTTTCCACTGTCTCTTTTTAGGAATTGTTTTGTTTTTGCAGCCTAATGATGGCCTGGTTTACTAGCATTGAGAGGTCCTTTGACCACATGTTGTGTCAAAAAGCAAATACCAAAACTTTTACTTCCTTAATTGATCCAGATATAAGAAATGATGTAAGAAAAGAACAGGATCCATCTGGATATAAAGCAGTTCCTGAATCAAGAAATGTAGATGTATATCTCTTTAAATTAAAGCTGAGAGGCTCTGCTTTAATAGCAATTACTTTAACCTTGATATCTATTGATAAACAGATAAAATAACTAAGAGTGGGTCAGTATTCACACACACACACACACACACACACACACACACACACACACACACACACACACATGCCAATGGCCTATATGTATGAAAACATTACTAATGCCCTTCAGGTCAGCACAGTAAGCATGGAGCTCCCTCATTAGCTTGGCCTTCCGCTGGAAAGGCTAGATTGGATCAGGTCTGTCATTTGACCCAGCCTACGCACCCACAGTTCCAGCAACCGGCATCTGTTATTATTTATAAATATTCATTATTTTGTTGCTGTAAGTTGGTAATAAATGAATCCAGGAGATTCTTGCTCCCAGCCAAAATCATGTATAATTTATTTCTATAGATCAAAAAGAGATCAGATGCGTTAATTAGGAATGTATAGTAGTACTGGTAGGCAGGGGTAACTTAGCTGTTCACTTTGTTCCCAGTCTTTATGTTAAGCTAATGGGCTTGGAGATACATATAGTTCAACACATTGCACGGCTCCTTTAATAATAATGAGCTCACAAATTGATTTTTCTGGTCCACATGTCCTCCATCTTTTCTTCCCTAAAGGCAAAAGGGTTTCATTTGATGAATGAAGCTAACAGAAACAAAGCAACTGCGCTGCTGGAGGAGGATTTTCCACTACCTGGCAACTCAATCACTGTCCTTGTGAATGGCTTATAATTAATCGACCTAGCTTTAACAGGCCAAAGTGTGCAAAACAGTCAATACACTCACCAAAAAGCATGCTTTATATAAAGTATCACTGAATTATGTTGGCGTGAGAGGAGACAATGAAGCCGGATGTCACATTAAAGTAATTACTGAAAGCCACGTTTAATCTCGGAGGGTTTCGTTGTGTTTTTCTGCCACAGGACCAGAAGTGACAGGTGTCATTGACCCAGAGGATAACTTCCACAAGGTTACAACTTCCCACCAGGCTCCAACACACCAGGAATATATATAGATATAGATATAGATATATAGATATATAGTAGGTCAAATGATCCATACATACATACCTTGGCGTGAGAAGTCGGTATTCTGGTGAGCAGCAGGAATTGAAACATTCCTAGAATAACTTGTAGCATAATCCCCATTGTGCAGGAGTCCAAGGGGCACGCAAAAAATATTTTTTGGACCAATCCAAGAAGCTGGCTTGTCCTCCTTGCGTCGCCTCCGTGTCCGAATAAAGGCGCAGATATCCCGCTTTCACTCTCCAGTCTCCCTTCCCTGAAAGGACTCCCAGGGTGGCATCATCAGGGTCGTAACAATAACTTTATTGTGTCGCATTTTAGCTCGAATGATTTAGGACTCAGTTCTCTATATGAACTCTATGACAGTTAAATCCTCTATTAGTGAGACACTGTAGACTGAAATGACCTTCCCTGCACAAACTATGGCTTTCTTATAATGTTAAATGTGGCACCAAAGCAGCCAAATCCTTATCCTTTTTCCAGAAACTTGAAAGAACTTTAAAGTGATGCTTTCCTGTAGTGATTATGAGCACAGTCCGCCTCTTGGTTCGGCTCCCATGAAACCGGTCCGGGGGGTCCGGGGTGGCGTTACTGGGGGATTACACAGGCTACAGATTCCCGCTTAAACGTGGTGCGATCATCAAATCCTGTGTGTCTGAAGAAAGAAATCGCATCATCCAGCTATAGGACGTTAATCCGGAAAAGATCCGACGCCCTGGCCCGACGCGCGGAGGGTATGTGCCGCATATTCCTCTCCCCGGCTCGGTCACAGTCTCACCACACCGTCGCTCCTACTGAAAATGTGACGTTTCCCCTCCAGGCGCATCTTCCCGTTTTTTTCCCACTCCCCTTATAAATAAACCTAGAATAACATCCTCGGCTGCTGTGGCAGACAGCGTGACTACAGCAGAGCAGTCAGAGCGAAGATACAGGCAGGTCTGGAAAGGTAGACCTTCATTTGTTGCTGTGATCGGTTTCCTCGCTTCTTTTTGCCCTTGAGACGCACGCAGCGTAACCATTGCGCTGCCAACTTTTTCCAGACGGGATAGGCGCACTGCACACAGGTGGAGTGTCTCTATTGGTCCCACAGCGGGGGGTCAGGGGGCCTCCAGGGGCCTCTTGTAAGTGGGGAGTATGACTGAGGACACCAAGGTCGTGTCAGTGGCAGGGGACATATTTTAGTATTTACATGTGAATATGGAGGCTAAACAATAAGGGGATTACATTTTTAGAAAATGGTGATTGTTGTGCGCATCAGTTGGGGCATTTTTCTTTTAAAGGGGGCCAGCTGTCCACTGGCTTTCTTACTTATCCAAGAGAAAGACTGTGATTTAAAGATGCCATCTTATAACATGTAGCCCTATGAGAGTATACTTAAAACAGATTACGTTTTGCCAAAGAAGAAGTGTTTAATCATCAAACTTGGGTGTTTGTTTTTGACTTGTGAACACCTTGTCCTTACTAGGAAATAGATCATGTAATAGATCATTCTTTATAACTTTTCTATTCAATGAACAACTTCCTTAAAATTACACTTTAGTGAAATGTCGTATTTAATCAAAGTAATGCCAATGATTTAAGAGTTCAGCTGGTGCACACTTGTCTGCAATCCAACGCATACTGAGAGCAACGAGCTGATGATTGATAAACATTTTCTTCAGTTTAAACATAGAAGTTATTTACAAGGAATTTCTCAACAAGCCAACACGACCAAACGCTGTAATGGACAGTGACCCTGCGTGTAAACACAGACTGACACGTCGCGGTAGGAATGCAGCTTAGGTGTTACTAATAACGCTGACGAATGATTTGTTCTGTTCTCTTCAAATGTTCCACTGAGTCATGACAGTAAAGCAGGTAAATCAAAGTCAGCCATTATTCACTTTATTATTTACATATTTGCTGTCCCTCCACTGTGAGAAGAAAATGACAAGGGGCATTTTTTAAATAAAAAGAGCCCAAAACAAAGTGTCAAGTAGAACTGATAAACTGTGGAAAGGTCTTGGGCCACACTTCATTTATTTATATTTTTTTGAGGAAATGGTAAAAAGGTGCAGTGATTTATGGAAACATCTACAAACATACATGGAAATACAGTATATAAGACAAAAACAGAGTTTGTATAATTCTAACAAGCTTGAAAGTCAATATTTGGTTTCACCTTTATGCAGCCTTAACCTGAAGGCAACATTTCATGAAGTCATCTTCAGGAACGGTTCTCCAGACTTATTGAAGGACATTCAGTGCTCTTCTTTGAACGTTGGCTGTCTGTTGCTCTGTTCTCTGTTAAGATGATCCCACACTGCTTCAATAATGTTGAGGTCTGGGCTCTGGAGAGGCCGCTATATGACTGTTAGTGTTCCAGTTAGTGTTTTTCTATCCAGGTGTGCTTTCACTGCACTGGCAGTGGGTTTGGAATTATTTCATGCTGAAAAATGAAGCAGCTGCCAATCAGATCCCTTCCAGTTGGTATTGCATCATAGGTCAACATTGGACAATACTGTTCTCTATTCATAGTTCCATTAATTTTGACAAGATCCCAAACACCACTGACTGAAATGGGGCCCTGAACCATGACAGAGCCTCCACCGCGTTTCACAAGATAGCTGTAGGCCATCACTGCTGTACCTCTCTCCTGACTTCCTCCATACATCCTGACAATGATTGGGTTAAAACAGAAATTTCAAATTATTTATTCATCTCTCCTTCAGACTTGTTTCCCCTGATTTTCTGTCCAGTTCTGTGTAATTTCTCATACCTCAACATTTATCACCGTTTCCTTTCCTTAAGAATAGTTTCCCGACAGATACACTCTCACCGAGAACATTTCTGACGAGCTTTCAGTGAGCAGCAGAGGGATCAACTTCTTTATTCCTCCACTTTTCCAGCTTTCCCAGATTGTTTAAGGACACACTGCACATGACAAGATTTGCCATATTTTGAGTTAATAGCTTTTTGGGTAAATACTTTTCTTTGTCGTTGTCTGTTACACGTACACACAACAGTGATTCATCCCTCAAGTTAGGTGCTTTATGCTTGACTCAGTGTTATGAATCTTAACAAAAAACAAAATGTTTCTCTGAAAAAAGTCAGCTTGGAAGCAAAATATTTATTAAAAAAAAAAAAAAAAAGCTGCTCGTGACTTTTGCACAGCAGTAAAGTTTACTGATAATTAAAATCATAAAAACAATTTTAATTCCCGAAGGTGGATCATTGTGGTTTGGGAGCAGTTTTATGATCTTTTTAATGCCCAAGGAGGGAAATTAAGCATTTCAGCCCCTCCCATCCAGCTAATCAATAAAAAATAATCTCCAAAGAGCATGTCACACTTTTATTTCAGAGCATGATTCTACACAGCAGCTCATTAAACTAAAGATAAAAGTCAATTAAAACTGCATGCAGAGCCGTTTTCTTCTCTAGCAGGAAAACTCTTGAGCCTCATCTCCTATCAGTGTGTGTGAAGGCATGCTGACACGAGGATCTCAGTCATTATGGCGTGTTTGGGTTATGACAGGGTACTCACACGCCACATGAGGGTGAGGGTGTCTGAGAGCTATGCGGGGACACAGTATGTTATCTCCTGCTGACGTCTCAGGGCAGGGGCCGCTGGTGACAAGAAAACAGAGGGAAAAGGGGCGATATCCTTTCGTAAAAACAAACTTCACGCTGTAGATGCAGGGTTTTACACACCCACACAATTCCTTCAAAAATAAAAAGAAAGAAGGAAAGAATCCAAGCCTTGACTTCATAATGGGTGTCGCCTTTCCTGGATGATCACTGAAAATTCTCTTGTTTTTAAAAGCAAACATGCAAATAAACATAACTGCGTTGCTGTCTTCAAGGTTAAGTTTCAGTTAAAAATGTATGATTCACTTTCACTGATGTGATGGAAAACAAAGATCTGAGATAAATAATTATCTATTTGGATCATTACCAATTCTTCTCTGCTGCTCGTTAAAAGGTAACAGGAAACAAATGACACTGTGGGAAGAAATGGTAATAAGCAAGACATTAAATAACAAGGAGCATGTAGAAGTAAAGTGAAATCAAGCAAAGGATGGTTAATGAGATCTTTTAATGCTTTCTCTCAGATGTCCCAAGAGGGACTCAACAAGGCAGCAAAAACACAAAACATTATAATATATAAAGACTGAGAGGCCAAAATGGTAAATGTTGGCTCACTTCATGTGTGTGATCTTTCCTTTAAATGCATTTCTCCATAATATTACAACAGTTTGCAATAAATAACTTACTCAGTGGCACTTTTTTCTCCAGATTTTCTGTGTCAAACAAATCGATATTTGTTGGCAGGAAGTGCAGAAACTCCAAAAATCAAACACTTGTGAATATATATCAGGTGTGAACCAATCTAAACAGCAGCGTCCACACTTGAGCGCTCAAAGACATTTTCTTTTAAAACAACATGAAACATTGCTGCAAATAAGAGTCTCTCTCTTCACAACTTGATCAGCTGTCATGTTGTATTATTCACCGTCACATGTGAGTTCCAGATGCTGCACAGCTGTAACAGAAATGAGGCTGAGAACAATAAACAGCAAACAGCGAGTTCCTGAGACTCCATTAGGGGCAGTTTGATAGAGCTCATTACAGCTCCTGTGGACAAACCGTGAACAGGTTTGGGAACAAACGAGTCCCATAAAATATAAAAGCTTATCCTGGTTAGCATCAATGACCAGAGGGACCCTCTCCCTAAACCACACCCACTCCCTGCAGGTTTCAGGATCACATGTGAGGGCAGAAACAGGCGTGGAAACCCGTTTAAAAAGGTCAGAAAATAAAACTTTATAATCTTAAAACTAACACAATAGCCAGCTTGGTCCGCCTGCTGGCATCACTGAGCACAGCTGAAGGATCTGCTACTTGTCGTCTCCAACGTCAGTGCGTTTGTATTTCTCCTTAAACTCGGCGTGCTTCTGACGCAGGATTTCCGTTTGCTTCTTAAAACCATTGACCCTGAAAAACCGCAAATGAAACAGCATCAGAACAACAAACGCATCATCAGAGAGAAGCAGCGGGAAAAAAGGAATCTGAAGCTCAGTGCACACACCTCGCCCTCTCTTTGGCTTCATTGTAAATTTCTATGATGATTCGGTCTTTCTCATCCATGAAGTTAGTGTGAACTTCTTCCAGTTTCCTGAAAGCATCAGAGGGAGGTAGACAATTCCCTTTTAGAGAGCTTAACCTAAGAACTCAGCAGCGCTCTTTATTTATGGGTTTGTACAGCTGTTAGAGGAGCTGCTCACATCACAAAGAAGTGAATCTCAACAAACACATGTGGCACCACGTGAAAGCAAACTCAAGGCCGCGAGTTGGGAGGTTGTGCCAACACACGGCACTGAGAAACGTCCGCAACATTCCTCATTCATCTGGATGTGAATGAGTAGCAAATAAAAGGACACAGCGTGAACAACGAAGGACAGGGTGTGAGCAAGAGGAAGTTTACCAAATGCACACTTCTTTCTAATATTTACAGTTTAAATTTAAAGACAAAATGCTGAATGCTCAGTCAGTATCGTGTGTGGGGTTTTTACTTGAAGAGGACGGCGTGGGCTCCTATGCTGAGCATCATAGCGACGACACAATACGCCACCAGGCGGAAGTTCCTCCTCCTCTTCTTCTGCTTCTCCTCGGCCATCATCTCCGGAGTGTGAGGGTGATGAACCTGCTCCCAGTAACGGATGTTCTCATAGGCGTCCATGCTGATAGGAAAGGCATGAGAAGATTGACTAGTGACATCAGAAACAACGCTCAATGTAATAAGCACTTGTTGTAATAACTAAGGTTTCTCATTTGATTTGCAGTTACACAAATCGTGTCTGAACTTCAAGAAACATGAAATATGACAAGTGATAGTCATAGTCTGTATATAAAGGATGGAGCTTCCGGAAGCTCCGGGACTGCAAAGTAAATCCAAAGCAGATTTATTTTTTATGTCCACCAGGAGGGGATTCCTCTAGCTTCAAAAAGTCCAGATGTATAGACGTCTATGAGCAAATGACCCTACTGATCTCTCACTCTGACCTCAGTAAACAATTTCCTAATGAGTTTATGAGCTCAATTTCAAGTTCAAATTCTTGAATACAACACAAAGTTCATTGTCTAAAATACTGGATGCTGTGAAGATGATTTCTCAACCATGGAAATAATTCTGCAATTTGTCTTCTGTGGTCAGTGGACTCATTCGTTTCATAAATGTATCAGATTGTTGATTTGGCCGCTGCTAAAGTTTTTCCTTTCTTGCAGAGCTGTTTATTTCGTTTAACTAGCAACACAAGTTTATTTTTTACATCATGGTCTCCTTGGACCTCATAAAGAGAATTCCAGTGACCAGGTACTAAACATAATCTCAACACTGCAGATCTTTTATGTGCTTATTTAGTCCCTGAATAACAGGAGAAAAGGTCTCAGTCCCCGAAACTGTGGGACTGTGGATAGAAATGTCTGTAATTCAAGTGTAACACAAGTGTAGCTGTAAGACGTGCTTTTTTACGGCATTAAATATCGGGGCAATTGAAAGTAAATTCCATGTTGCAAAAGTTGTAAATCAGTTGGCGTATATGATTTAAACATTGTCGTCCCCATTTTTTGGGCCTTGAGAAAGGAACTCCCAGAAATAGATATGCAACAGCGTCAGTCACAAATTCTGTGGTTTTTTTCTAAATCTGTCCTTTGGTGCTTTAAGATGACCGCAGCTCTGGCCTGACATTATATTAAAAAAAAAAAAAAAAGGTGAATTTTTCAAATGTGCACTTCAACCTTTTCAGACATTGCCCATCAGAGCTGTACATGAGAACATCAATGACGGTATCAGCTGTATCTGCCATTAAACAGTCTTTACCCTGCATGCTCCTCAGTATAGTCTGTGTGACATCCTGTTGAGCCCATGAAAGAGAATTAATTGAACACATCTGATGCTGACCATCTCCTGTTTTACTGTTATACATGTTAGAAACAACGAAGCCCCAAACAATGGGGTTCCTGTGTGAAATTTGCTGCTTTTAAAGATGACACTCTGTTAATGTAAAGTTCATAAGCAGTAACACACTAATGGATGTGGGTGAATCCTCACCTGCCTCTGTAGCTGGGGTCAGTGGAGGCAGATCTGAAGACTTGAGCACCACCATACGGCTGTCGTATTTTGAAGTCGTACTCCTTCCTACTCAGATCTTTGCTCAGCACCCTGTAGGCCTCGTTCAGCTGCACAAACTGGCTGTGCAGTGCCGGGTTTGACGGGTCGCTGTCTGGATGTAGCTACACAATAAAGGGGACAGAGTCAGCAGCAAATTCTCCTCATGAAGCATGAAAAAAGAAAAGATCTGGTGCAGGTCAAATATGCAACCATTAACAACCGAAAAATGTTCTTACTTTTTATGACAAATAGATTTTTGTTTTGCACTTTGAACCAAGCTTCTTTCTCACCCTTTAATGAGGCCAAAGCCACAAAGTAAACACACATACCCATCCTTATTTAAACTGGGAGCCATAGCTTGAAAACAAACAGTGAGGAAGCCCACTGTGGGAACGGCTAGCAAGCACAAAATGTGCTGTGCAAGGCTGCCCTCGTGTGGCCACATGTTTTATTTAAATCCAAATGGGAATGATACCTTTTTGGATTTGTCAAAAAACGCATTTTTGATTTCCTCTAACGTGGCATCAGATTTGATTCCCAGGAGGTCGTAGTAGGTCGCAGCTTTTCTGCGGTGAGAAAGCAAAGAACTCAAAACCAAGCAGGCACTCAGACCTGTTTAAACACAGAGTACACAAACACAATCATCAAGGTGTTCTCAGCAACTCTGCCTAAAACCTAAAGGCACACATTCACTTTGTCTACCTTTGCGTATAGCTTTGGGAGAACAGCCGCAGTCCACTCTTGCAACACCAAAAACAACTCTGGCACAGACGTAGCTGAGCCTCCAACTGCATGATGGAAATTTTTGGCGGTTCCACACAAGGACCTGAGCAGAGAGGACAGATGAAACAATGCAAAGCCAAGGCACTAAGTACCAAGTGGGCAGGCTCAAGATACGGAATTTAAATATGTTGAAGTTATAGTTATCAAAAGGAAATAATGCTGGGAAGAAGCTTCTAAGGGACAACGTTTTAACAGTTGTGTAACAGTAACACCAAGAATCAGCATTTTATTAATTAAAAGTGAATAAATAACTGAAACAAATCCAGAGTATCACCGTTATGTGTATCTACAGCAGTTTCCAGGAAGCAACAGAATCAATTTTTTATTATTATAAATCTGGACCTGCCTCTGAAGCTATTACTGATATGATATATCAGTAATAAAACATTGATACTAGTGATACTAGAAGGAAAACAAACAAGGAGAAGTAGATTTGAGTCATTATGTAGCCCAGCACCGGAAGCAAATTTGAAATTGTATTGTACCCCAGAGAAAACTCTTTTTAATTATCTTCAACATTTTTAGTCATATTCATTCTTCACAATCATCATACTTTTTAACACACACACAGATCTATTTATTTTTGTTAAGTTTAACAAAAACATTGCCTCTCCTTCAATTTTTTGACTCCTTTCGTATGAGATCGTCAGAGACTTATTTTAGTTACTGGTAAAGGTCAAGGTAACTTTATTTATACCCATAGGCAAGGTAAATTTGCTTTACAGAAAAAATGACAGCATTTGGCATCCCTTAAACACAAAGATGCTTACACTCACTTATCTCACCAGATCGTTGGGCAAACAGCAGGATTGAGTTGATTATGTTGAGCACATGTTGAATGTCTCTATGAAATAAATGTTAAGCCTAAAACCAAGGTTGGAAAACAAACAGCTGCAGACTGATGTCTTTGCTAACTGCCCATGATATTAATTAAGGAAACTATTGGCCTTGACCAAACAACCACATAACCATAAATCAGCCCAGGAAACCTTCAAAACAGCTCACTTGAAGTCTTAGGAAAATGTGAAGGAAGACATACATTTTGGACTAACAGTATTTTTCTTTTAGTTTTACAGCTCATTCTACTGACAAAGACCTCCCCCCACAGCCCTTCATACTGCACTAAAGTAATGAATAGATAAAATATTAAATGACAGAAAAGCTCCTGTTTTTTCACTACTATATAATTTTTTTTTTATTATTATCATTATTATTATTATTATTATTATTATTATTTTACTGTTGAAAAATATTCATCCAAACAATATTCCTGCTTATCTGGAGTACTCCAAACTTAATTCTCTCCAGATACACCCAGTTCCTCCTGGGAGATCCCAAACAGATGAAATATATAATCTCTCTAGCAGGATGTAGGTCTACCCTGGGGTCTCTTTCCAGTTGGGTGTGCCTCCAAAGGGATGTGCCCAGGAGGTGTTCCAAATAATTGCCTGAAACACCTCACATGGGTCCTATCAACAGGCAAAACATCTTAGTTTAGTTTTTATTAGCCTGCACGTTAGTTATTTTTTTTCTTCAGTAGGTAATGTGTGGTACTAGTCAGTCACTAGCTTTGGTACTAGGTTTAGTTTTAGTCAACTACAACTTAGCTGCAAACTGCCTGTTTTCTCTGATTTTACCTTTCACTGTCTTCCCATTGAAAATGTCGACGTCAGCATCTGTCCCCTCATCTGTGGACACGTGACTGAGGACCAAAACAAAGGGATGAGGTGAATGACATGTTTTCAAAGGGATTAAACAACTAAAACAGGGGGCAATTTGACACCTTTCACAATCAGCTGAAAGGTCAAACACGACCTGTGTTTCACTTTGACCCACTCACGTTAACTACATTCAACTGCTACAATGACAGCTGGCTTTGCACACCAGTTATTACCTGTAATGTTCACATCAGTGAAGCAGAAAAGCCGACTAACCACATCATGAGATTCAGCAGGAACACTTTGTTCTGCTATCAGAGAAGTGCTAATGCTAGCCGGGTGTACCGGCGTTAGCTCTAAACTGTTGAACTACGTCATCGACAGCTTGTTAAAAAGAGGCGTTTTAATAAATACGTAAAATATAAGTCAAACACATTTTCAAATAAGGAGTGTTGTAGAAGCAGAGCTGACTAAAGGAGGAGAGGTGACATACCAGCGGAGCGCAGTTTCATAACATCGCACAAGCTCGGCGCGTAAAGCCAACGTCAGTTAGATCTAAAGTCAACAAAATAAGAGCGCGGGCCTTCAAAATAAAAACCCCACCATTTTCGAGATATAAAGAGTAGTTGAGTGATGAAGAATGATACATAAAAAGTAAATCAAAAAAGAATTAAAATATTGGCATTATTTTTTAAAAATGATTACATTATATATCTTCTTCAACATAACCAGCCTCGGGAGAGTAGGGTGGAACTAAATGTGGAGCAAGGAGTATCTAGGGTGTAGGGAGTATCTGCTATCAAACAAGAAGACAGCCGCATGTAACTACGATGGTGTTTGCTAGTTCACCTTACATGCATTAATGTAATAATGTGGTTAGCCCACTCAACGTAAATTACACATGAACAACATTAAGCTACTCACACAGAGTAGAACGGCTGCTGCTGCCATCATCCTCCTCATTATTTCTGCTACACTGGCAGGGCTAGGGGCCAGGACTCTCCTCTTCGGGTTCTTGGGGGCTGTTGCTGACTCTGGGTCCGATAACAGGCATCACACTTATCGCATGCACTAAGTGTTTTAGTTCAGGCAATAATCGGTGGCACTAAAATCACTCTTAATAAAGCTTATTCACTGCAAATCCACACAGAACACCTCTAAAAGACCTACGTCCCCTAAGGTAAGAGCCCAGCTCAGGGATTGCACATTGCCCGACTAATATTGCACCAGCCCAGTAAAAATAAAAACAAACCCAGCATAAAAAAACAGTTTTAAAAGGTGACCGTACTAAACCCAAAAACGCAACAAAACAGGAGGAGGAAAAAACAGTGACAAGTTCACATGTGCAGCCTGCCCTGCAGGAGGCAATACAATATAAATTAGATTATAGTGCATAAATATACTTTTTTTAATGTCAAATATATTAAGTTAACATACCTCCAGCAGACAACTGCGTTTGCTGCACACCTGGCTTATCTTGGCTTATCGTCTACATCACTACTAAAAACATAAAATACAATAAACATCAAATACATTTCAACAAATTTTTAAAAAGCACTAAAAGAAAAACAGCCTGCATCTCGAACCTCTGCTGTAGAGGTTTAAAACAACCGTTTGTGTGGCAGACAATTAAAACTTCTCAGGCTCCTCACCTACTCACACAACCATTATTCACAGCAGCTCGTCAGTGGAAATGAAGAGCACCTGCTGCTACTTCCTCTTTTATACCCTCCATTGTGTCCCCTGGGTCCTAAAGCCTCCCCAATTACACAAGTAAAGAATGCACTCTCACAAATGTCATGTGACAACCTCATTGGCTTACAGAATTGTGATGTCACACACATTTAGAATCTTACTCCCACTTTGATCCTTTGATCCTTTGATCCTAAAACCCTTAAATAGGCGTGAGACGCAACAACTTTTAGTCCGTTATTCGCAGCATTTATGTTTGCAGCATTCAAACGAACGTTCGCCAGAGAAGCCTTTTTTGAATCCTTTTCAGAGTCACTGTTAACAGATTAGAAACATGTCTCCAAGAAAACAGAAAAAAAGAGAAAAAGTAAAGCCCAGCGCTCCTCTTTGCAATCGAGAAGAAAACGATCAACTGCAGAAGATGTGCTTGGAAGAAATGCGTGAGGAAAATCTCATGAACAATCACAATACGCGACACCCGCTCCAGCCAGAGTACACCAGTTACGTCTGGGAAAGTTTTTTTAAACAACGAGCGCAGATTATCTCCCTGACAGAGCAATATGAGAGAAGGACCGCTGAAGTAGATAGACTGTTCAGCCAGCTTCTTGAAAAGGAAGATATTCAAAAGGAGAAAGAAATGGAACTCCTAGACATGCGGGGAAGGAACTTTGAGCTCCAAGCAAAGCTTAATAAAGTACAAGAAAAACCAACAGAAGAAATCCTCCAACAGAAGAAAAACGAGAAAGACAAGGAAAAAAAGATTCAGGAGCTGAGTGTAAAGCTTGATGAAGCTCTGCGAAAAAATCAAGAACTCCTCCAAGAGAAGAAACAACTGGTCATAAAACTCCAAGGCACTGAGATAAATGAAAAAGTGCTGAAAGGAAGGGTTGAGTTTCTTAAAAAGAAAGCGCAACAGACCATGAAAAAGGAAGATACGGATTGCAAGCTTCAGGACAGCGAGCAACACAAGGAAGCCTTGCAAATAAAGCTTGATGAAGCTCTGCAAAAAAATCAAGAACTCCTCCAAGAAAAAGAACAAATGGACATAAAGCAGCGCAAACTGCAAGGCATGGAGGAAAAGCACAAAGGACTTCAGGCAAAGCTTGATAAAACACTGAACAAAAATAAAGAGTTGCTTCAAGAAAAAAAGCAACTAGAAATTAAACAGAAAGAAATGGACTCCAAGCTTGAAGGCGTGGAAGAAAAATACACCGCGCTGAAAATAAAGCTTGATAAAACAGTGCAAAGAAATAAGGATTTCCGACAAGACAAAGAACAGCATGACACGAAACAGAAAGATCTGGATTGTGAGCTTCAGATCATTAAGAAACACAACCAAGGTTTGCAAGTAATGCTTGATGAAGCTCTGCAAAAAAATAAAGAGATCCTTGAAGAGAAAGAAAAACTGGACATAAACCAGAGAGGCATGCAGGAAAAATACGGAGCGCAGCAGGTAAAGCTTGATGAAGCTCTGCACAAATATCAAGAGCTGCTTCAAGACAAAGAACAACGGGAAATAAAGCAGAAAGAAGAAAAACAAATTCTCCAGGACTTTGAGAGGAAACACCAACAGCTGCAAGACCGTTATAACAAACTGAACTCCAAAACAACTGAGCTGGAGGGGGAAAAGAAAAAAGTGCAAAAACAATGCTCAGAGGTGCAGAGTAAGCTCAGTGACATGCTGAGAAAAAACACAGAACTGGAGAAACTTTCCAACAACTTGAAGTGCAAAAACACTGAGGTGCAGATGTTAAAGCAGCAACTAGAGAAAACAAACAAAGACCTGCAGTGTACACTTCAAGAAGTCGAGAGAAGTCAGCAGCTACAAGACACACACAACAAATTACAACAGAGTTATACAGAGATGCACGAGGCAAAGCTTATGCAGGAGGCCAAATGTAAAGAACTGAAAGAAAGGCTGGAAGAAAAACAAGCCAAATTAGAAGAAGTGGAGACAACATGCAGGAAACTTGAGAAGGAAAATACACAAACAATTGATGAGTTAAGAACGCTCATCCTAGAGAAAAAAGTGCTCGTGGAAAAGATCATGGAAAAGAAGAAAAAACGCTTCCGCTTCTTCTGGAGAAAGAGCACTCCTGCTTTTTCTACTTTTTCTACTTTTTCTTCTGCTGATGTGACCCCGTCTTCCTCCTCCACCGCTGCATCGTAATTTTCACCTCTCCTCTCCTCTCCCTTTCTCTCCTGACACCTCTCCCTCCCCTATTTCCCTTTAACTCCTAACACCCGTCCCATCTCCCCCCCCCCCTCTCTCTCTATCACCCTCACCCCCAACCAGTCCCGACAGCTGACTGCGCCCTCTAGAGCCTGGTTCTGTCATAGGTTTCTTCCTTTAAAGGGAGTTTTTCCTATCCACTGTCGCACCCAGTGCTTGCTCAGAGGGCATTGTTGGGGTTCTTTCCCCCCCCCCCCCCCCCATCCCCTTCACCCTCACCCCCCAACCAGTCCCGACAGATGACTGCGCCCTCTAGAGCCTGGTTCTGTCATAGGTTTCTTCCTTTAAAGGGAGTTTTTCCTATCCACTGTCGCACCCAGTGCTTGCTCAGAGGGCATTGTTGGGGTTCTCCCCCCTCTCTCCCCTTCACCCTCACCCCCAACCAGTCCCGACAGATGACTGCGCCCTCTAGAGCCTGGTTCTGTCATAGGTTTCTTCCTTTAAAGGGAGTTTTTCCTATCCACTGTCGCACCCAGTGCTTGCTCAGAGGGCATTGTTGGGGTTCTCTCCCCCCCCCCCCCCCCCCCCATTCACCCTCACCCCCCCAACCAGTCCCGACAGTTGACTGCGCCCTCTAGAGCCTGGTTCTGTCATAGGTTTCTTTCTTTAAAGGGAGTTTTTCCTATCCACTGTCGCACCCAGTGCTTGCTCAGAGGGCATTGTTGGGGTTCTCCCTTTCTCCCTTTTTCTATCCCTTTCCTTTACCCTCTTCTTTACCCCCCACCCCCCTTTTCTATTCTCCCCCTTTTCTATTTCCTTAATAATTTAATAATAAACACAATTGGCAACATTTTAAATGTGTCTGATCAACGTCTTCATTCAAGAATGAATTGTGTATAATGTGTATTTTGTGTTTTCCTCGGGCTGGTGATCCCCGCGGTCGTTCAGCCCAGGAGTCCAGAGTTTTAGTGTTTTAATCACATTTAGTGTTACATTTCAGATCACCACAATAGGATATCCATAATTTAGGATTCAGGCATTTGTTTTAGTTCAATTTCTTTTCTTTTCTTTTCCTTTGACAACGTGATTAAAATCATGTTCATGTTGTAATGCCATTCATATTATAATAGTATAAAATGAAAATAGATACAATTAAAACTATGCATTTTCAAACAATAAAAAGTCACTCCAGAAAAGAATTAAAAGTCAACTTAAAAAGAAAAGAAAACGAAATTAAATATATACAGCACTGTGCAAACGTTTGGAGCCTCCACTCATTTCCTTGAATGTCAATATTTGAAAAATATATAGAGGTTGCTGAGGACTGAGGACAGCACTATATTATTTATTTATTTACTGTACAGCACTTTGGTACTGTGCTGGCTATTTTAAAGTGCTTTATAAATAAAGTTGGATTGAATCGGATTATAATTAATATTAAAATAAATAAGTTTGTCTTATAACTATAATTCATAAATATAATTTACATTGTAGAAATATGCACAAATTTATATTTTTTCCACATCTGTCAGTAATATCTTACTGACAACATTATTATTATTTACACTCTTTGCCGCTAGGTGGTGATAAGAAGCAACTTTTTGCCGTTCGTGGGAAAAGAGGAAGAAACCACCTTTCGCTGGTTTGGCTTCTTCTTCGCCTACCTCGGAAACGACAGGTAAACAAGCCATTTAAAACGTTTGTCCTTATTTGGTTTCATAGAAAATCATCCAGACAATATTATCTTAGAGTAAACGAGAACACAGGAGTTGTTATGTTAGACGTTTATTTTATCCGGAAGTCGCACTTCCTATTTAATTCATTTCGAGCTCTCCGGTTCATTGAAAGTTTTTGACTGGGAGCTACTGGTAAGTAAATAAAGAATAACTTCATGAGCAGTAACAAATCAGGAGCTTTTATGTGAGTAAAATGACGCTGAGCGGTCTTGTTTTTGAATGTCACGTTTTTAAATGTGTCTCTTCCCCTTTTCAACCTCACCGACAATTAGATAGGACAAATCTGCATAGAACAAACTGTTGACGCCTTAAAGAAGTTGTCCTCCCGTTTTTGGTTATGGCACTGCACCCAATGCTGTCATGATCCCACGGGCCCTGTTGAAATTGTCATTATATCCCCCTGAATTAGAGGATGACTGCAGTATACTTACAGCTCACCTGGACCTGCATTTATGCAAACATTATGGCTGTTTAGTTTAATTAGTTAAATCAGTTATTTTGGTCAATTATTTTGAGTCTATTTAAAAAATCATGCATTTTAAAGGTAGTTACTGCCATGATAGCAACAAATTTCTAATATTTTTAGAAATCTTTTTTTAATAATTTGATGTTGTGCTTCCATTAAACTTATCAATGGTCAGATATTTATTTGCCTGCTCTAATCTCTTATATGTGGTTGCACTTGATGTGTGTCTTTGTATAACAGGAGTGGACTTATTAACCTGCACAGAGCTGATCACCTCACTTGATTTGATGCTTTCATGGGCCTTAAGGTTTAAAGCTTCAGCTGAAACAGCTCACATTTTCTTCTTATTTTGGCTGTTCCCTTTATGGGTCACCACAGAGGATTATTTCACCCTATCCCCCACACCAACCCTCTGCATGTCAACCTTCGCTCTATTACTCTTCTCCATGGTCTTTCTCTTTTCCTTACTTCAACGCAGATCCATCTTCAGCATCCTTTGTCCAACATGTCCAAATGATCTCAGCCTTGCCTCTCTGATTTTGTCTTCAAAGTGCTCAACCTGAACTGTCCCTCTGATAGACTCATTTCTAATCCTGCCCATTCTTATCACTTCCAGCAACCATCTTAACATCTCAAACCATCCCACCTCCAAGTCTTCTCAAAGGACACAACTGGATCAAGTAACTGATGCTTCCAGTGAAGAGCCGCAGTGGGAAATGATGGACCCCGAGGTGTCTGTGCTGCTGCACTGTGCACACTGGCATGGGCTGCTCGAGTCTCAAGTACAAGTGGAGCTTTCAGAAAGGTGCAAACATACAGTGCAGTACATCCTTTAAATACTTTTCATCATGTAAAATCAATTCCTCCTCTCTCAGGTTTAACAGGCAGACAGATCTGGCTCTGGAGCGTCACATAGATGAGGTGTGGACGAAGCGGGTGTCCAAGGAGCCGTGGCTTTTCAACGGGGCAAAATTCAGGCTGCATTCTTTCTGCTTAGCAGATCCACAAAATCCACCTTCCACTCCGTTGTCCCATGGCACCATTTTCCACCACACAGAGGACCAAAACAATCAAGGACAGAGGGATTTGGGTGAAATACGTAACAGGTGTATAAGTCAGACAGAAAATGCTGAGGGTGCCTCCAATCATGACTACAGAGAGTTTAATGGCATTGCAGACAAACTTCCTCCACACCGTGCACCCCTCCTCACTCTGAGGTTAGGCCTCACGTGCTACAAGGACTACCTGGGAACAAACTGGTCGTGTGGGGTGGCCAAGCTGCGACAGCGTGGTGAGGCCGATTTCGGAGATCCTCTGACGCTGCTGGCTCAGCCTCTAGGTGTGGGTGCCATACTGTGCACCAGCAATGGTCAGGTGGTCATGATCAGGAGGAGCCAAAAGGTGGCAGAGGCGGGAGGGCTCCTGGATATCCCCGGAGGCCACCCAGAGCCAAAGGTGATATGAATAAAGAGGATTCAGTCTCACCAAAATGCTTGATGTGTTGCTCATATCAACCCTGTTGTCCTCAGGCTGTGTGTGAGCGTCTAGGACGTCCCAATGTCCCAATTCAAAGGCTGCTCGAAATGCGGCCCTCAAATGCGTCCTTCATTTCCCTGAATTTTAAGGCTGTGGCAGTGTAGACTTCGTGGCCCAACATATCCCACAATTCATAGCGCAGTAGTCGGTGTGGATAATTCTGCCGCAGACGGCAGAAGCAGAGCGGCCGAAGAGTAAACTGTGAAAAGTAAGTACTGAATATTATGTCACTTATTTATGTGTAAATGTTTAATAATGAGGAACATTAAAACATTACTGTTGGCCACATGTCAGCAGAGTTATTTGCCATTATCGATGTTTGTACGTTCAGCTTTTACTTGATTTTAAAGCCTTTAAAATATAATAATACAATAGTCGACCTTAATCTGACAGAGAATGTGATGATTTTGTGGATAATTAAAGTCAGTCATATATCCACAAACACAACAAGCTGAAAGTTAGTGATGCTGCTCGGTTTGCAGTCCTGAATTCAATTCAATTCAATTTTCAATTCAATTTTATTTATATAGCGCCAAATCACAACAAATGTCGCCTCAAGGCGCTTCATAGATACAGAGAAAAGCCCAACAATCATATGACCCCCTATGAGCAAGCACTTTGGCGACAGTGGGAAGGAAAAACTCCCTTTTAACAGGAAGAAACCTCCGGCAGAACCAGGCTCAGGGAGGGGCGGCCATCTGCTGCGACCGGTTGGGGTGAGAGAAGGAAGACAGGATAAAAGACATGCTGTGGAAGAGAGACAGAGATTAATAACAGATATGATTCAATACAGAGAGGTCTATTAACACATAGTGAGTGAGAAAGGTGACTGGAAAGGAAAAACTCAATGCATCATGGGAATCCCCCGGCAGCCTACATCTATTGCAGCATAACTAAGGGAGGATTCAGGGTCACCTGGTCCAGCCCTAACTATATGCTTTAGCAAAAAGGAAAGTTTTAAGCCTAATCTTAAAAGTAGAGATAGTGTCTGTCTCCCGAATCCAAACTGGAAGCTGGTTCCACAGAAGAGGGGCCTGAAAACTGAAGGCTCTCCCTCCCATTCTACTTTTAAATACTCTAGGAACAACAAGTAGGCCTGCAGAGTGGGAGCGAAGTGCTCTAATAGGGTGATATGGTACTACAAGGTCATTAAGATAAGATGGGGCCTGATTATTTAAGACCTTGTATGTGAGGAGCAGGATTTTGAATTCAATTCTGGATTTAACTGGAAGCCAATGAAGGGAAGCCAAAACAGGAGAAATATGCTCTCTCTTTCTAGTCCCTGTCAGTACTCTTGCTGCAGCATTTTGGATTAACTGAAGGCTTTTCAATGAGTTTTTTGGACATCCTGATAATAATGAATTGCAGTAGTCCAGCCTGGAAGTAATAAATGCATGAACTAGTTTTTCAGCATCACTCTGAGACAGGATATTTCTAATTTTAGAGATGTTGCGCAAATGGAAGAACGCAGTCTTACATATTTGTTTAATATGTGCGTTGAAGGACATATCCTGGTCAAAAATGACTCCAAGGTTCCTCACAGTGTTACTGGAGGCCAAGGTAATGCCATCCAGAGTAAGAATCTGGTTAGATACCATATTTCTAAGCTTTTCAGCGCCGAGTACAATGACCTCAGTTTTATCTGAGTTAAGAAGCAGAAAGTTAGTGGCCATCCAAGTCTTTATGTCTTTAAGACATTCCTGCAGTTTAACTAATTGGTGTGTGTTATCTGGCTTTATGGACAGATAGAGCTGGGTGTCATCTGCATAGCAGTGAAAATGTATGCTATGTCTTCTAATGATGCTGCCTAGGGGAAGCATGTATAATGTAAACAGAATTGGTCCTAGCACTGAACCCTGTGGAACTCCATAATTAACCTCAGTGTGTGAAGAGGACTCTCCATTTACATGCACAAATTGGAGTCTATTAGATAGATATGATACAAACCACTGCAGTGCAATACCTGTAATACCTACAGCATGTTCTAATCGCTCTAACAGGATATTATGGTCAACAGTATCGAATGCTGCACTAAGGTCAAGAAGGACAAGCACAGAGATGAGTCCACTGTCAGAGGCCATAAGAAGATCATTTGTAACCTTCACTAAAGCTGTTTCTGTGCTGTGATGAACTATGAAACCTGACTGAAACTCTTTAAATAAACCATTCCTCTGCAGATGATCTGTTAGCTGTTTGACAACTACTCTTTCAAGGATTTTTGATATGAAAGGAAGGTTGGAGATTGGCCTATAATTAGCTAAGACTGCTGGGTCTAGAGATGGCTTTTTGAGTAAAGGTTTAACTGCAGCCACCTTGAAGGCCTGTGGTACATAGCCGATTATTAGAGATAGGTTGATCATATATAAGATCGAAGAATTAATCAATGGCAGGACTTCTTTGAGCAGTTTTGTAGGAATGGGGTCTAAAAGACACGTTGATGGTTTGGAGGAAGTAATTATTGAAGTTAACTCAGAAAGATCGATTGGAGAAAAAGAGTCTAACTTAACATCAATGGAACTAAGAGTAGCTGTAGATAATATTACATCTGTGGGATGATTATTGGTAATTTTTTCTCTAATGATAAAAATTTTATTTGTGAAGAAGTTCATGAAGTCATCACTAGTTAACGTTAAAGGGATGGTTGGCTCAAAAGAGCTCTGACTTTTTGTCAGCCTGGCTACAGTGCTGAAGAGAAACCTGGGGTTGTTCTTATTTTCTTCAATCAGTGATGAGTAGTAAGCTGTTCTGGCTTTGCGGAGGGCTTTCTTATAAAGCAACAAACTATTTCTCCAGGCTAAATGATGATCCTCTAAATTTGTGACACGCCATTTCCTCTCCAGATTACGAGTCATCTGCTTTAGGGTACGTGTTTGAGAATTATACCACGGGGTCAGGTACTTCTGATTAGAGACCTTAGTTTTCACCGGAGCTACAGTATCCAGAGTCGTACGTAGTGAGGAGGTGAAATTATTAACAAGATAATAGACCTCTGTTGGGGTAGCGTTCAGATAGCTGCTCTGCTCTGTGTTGGTACAGGGCATTGACGATGATAACAGTGGCTGGATTATATTCTTAAACTTAGTTACAGCGCTTTCAGAAATACATCTACTTTGATAAAGTCCACTCTCCACTGCTGCGTAATCAATTATTGTAAATGTAAATGTTATCAAGAAATGATCAGACAGGAGAGGGTTTTCAGGAAACACTGTTAAATGTTCAGTTTCTATGCCATATGTTAAAACAAGATCTAGAGTGTGATTAAAGTGGTGGGTGGGTTCTTTTACATTTTGAGAGAAACCAATTGAGTCTAACAACAGATTAAATGCCATGTTGAGGCTGTCATTTTTAGCATCAACATGGATGTTAAAATCACCCACAATAATTATTTTATCTGAGCTCAGAACTAAATTAGATATAAAGTCTGAGAAATCAGACAGAAACTCTGTGTAAGGCCCAGGTGGACGATAGATGATAACAAGTAAGACTGGTTTCTGAATTTCACAGCTGGAGTGGACAATGTTAAGCATCAGGCTTTCAAATGAATTAAAAGTCTGTCTTGGTCTTTCATTAATTAATAGACTGGTGTGAAAAATTGCTGCCAAACCGCCCCCTCGACCTGTGCTTCGAGATTTCTGGTAGTTAGAATGACTCGGGGGTGTTGATTCATTTAAACTAACATAATCATCCTGCTGCAACCAGGTTTCTGTAAGGCAGAGTAAATCAATTTGTTGATCAATTATTAAGTCATGTACTAACAGAGACTTGGAGGAGAGAGACCTAATATTTAATAATCCACATTTCACTGTTTTACTCTTTGGTTCAGATGTGGATACTGTATTGTTCTTTCTTTGTAAATGTTTAAGTTGTTTGTTGCTGGTGTTTAGTTTGTTTTTTGTCTTTTTGGAAGCAGACACAGTCTCTATGGAGATGGGTTTTTGGGGGGGTAGCAGGAGGAGAGAAGCTGCAGAGAGGCGTGTAAGACTGCAACTCTGCTTCCTGGTCCCAACTCTGGATAGTCATGTTTTGAGGGGTTTAATAAATTTGTCGATATTTCTAGAAATGAGAGCTGCTCCATCCAAAGTGGGATGGATGCCATCTCTCCTAACAAGACCAGGTTTCCTCCAGAAGGTTTGCCAATTATCTATGAAGCCCACATCATTTCTGGGACACCACTCAGACAGCCAGCAATTTAAGGAGAACATGCGGCTAAACATGTCACTCCTGGTCTGATTGGAATATCACGGCACAAGCAGGATTCACTGCACTGTTAATGTTAGCTGTTTTATATTGCTGCCTCTGTTCGGTGGTGTCGAGCCAAACAGACTTTAACGTGTGTTTGAACAAGCTGACGGTTCACTCGTTAGGCTGAAAGAAAGATGCTTTAATCACAGGAGTCACACATGTGTCCACTGTACCATCTGGGAACTCTACTTGTTTAGCACTCGTAATAACACAAACACTAAATCCTCCTGTTTGTAGCAGTGTATACACCTGAGACTGTCACCTGTCTGTCTGTCCTGCACTCTCTCTCTTATTTTATCTCTGATTGTGTAATAAAAGTATGAACATGTGTTTATAAGTTACACTTGTGTTTGAATCCTGCAGCTTATCACACATTTGATTTCCATGTGTGACAACTGCAAGTGTCCAGAGTGAGGACAGACTGAGGGACCCACTGCTGCACATCATCTGTGAGGCTTTGCACCCCTGATGATACACCAGGACAAACTCAGCAGTGTGTGAGGAAGAGGAGGAGGAAGAGACAGCAGCAGCTGACAGATGGAGAGAATAGACAGACTGTTCCCTGTTTGTGAAGGACTGCTAGAAAAGTTTAGAATAACTAATTGTCTGTCCTGAATCAGTCTTATTAGGTAATGTTCAAATAATGTTATCATCCCAGTGTTTTCAGTGTGGGAGAAAGTACTCAGGGCCTTCAAGTTACACACTATGAAAGGCAGCAACAAGTTTAATATTCAGAAACTTAAAGTATGTATCAGCAGCAGAATGGAGCTAAAAATAAATGTTTGTTTCAGTTTTATGAAGCTTTGAGTATTTTGGATTAGTAGCACTGCTGTGTTTGTTGCATCATATTGCTGTAATTGTTTATATGCTTTATATATTCTGAGGTAAGTTGATCTATAGTGTTACATCATATTCTATAAGGATGTTGTGTTTGTTTACTTTCTGCCCAGTTTGACCCATTTAGCAGAAGTCAGCCTGTTTAAGGCTCTGATATCTATTCTGTATGACTTAAAGCAGTTATGACATGGTCTGATTTTCTCACCCAATAAAGGAATATTTAATATATCAGTCTACTCTTCATTCTATCAGACAGTTATCACAGCTCGTACATTTGCTTTTTACACATATATGTAAGCATTGAGCCAAATTTAGTAATGCCAACATACTGAAGGAACAACATTTGTCTTATATATAATACATCTATATATATACTGTCAAAGATACTTGAGTGTCTTTGAGTGAAGATTTAAGGTGATAGGACATAAATAGCTGCAACTTGAATCTTTACTGAAGCTCAGTATTTGACACAGAGTTCACTCACATGTGCTGTACCAGTGTACCTGCACATGTGATGTGACAATAGAAGTGATTTGATTTGAGAGTTAAAACTCACTGCTGTAATAACTAATAATGATTAATATAATAACTATAATATTGGACATCTCATATTTACACTGACTTTAGTCTCATGAACAACATTAGCTAATTGTTATTTACTAGCTAATCTTATATTAATTTTTCCCCACGCTGCCACCTACAGAAGTTCTCTGACGACTCTGCCATAGTCGGCCTCATCACAGGTGAGGACGACTCAGAGTACAGACAGTGGACTCTGGACTTTGTTGACTGGTGTCAGCAGAACCACCTGCTGATCAACGCCGGGAAAACGAAGGAGTTGGTGGTGGACTTCCGGAGACGCAGACCCACCACACTGACACCGGTGAACATCCAGGGAGTGGACATTGAGATAGTGGACTCTTATAGGTACCTGGGTGTTCACCTGAATAATAAACTGGACTGGAGCCACAACACTGAAGCTCTTTACAGGAAGGGTCAGAGCAGACTCTACCTGCTGAGGTGGCTGAGGTCATTTGGAGTCCAGGGAGCGCTTTTAAAGACCTTCTATGACTCTGTGGTGGCATCTGTCACTTTTTACAGTGTTGTATGTTGGAGCAGCAGTTTATCGGCAGCTGAGAGGAAGAGGTTGGATAAACTCATCAGGAAGGCCAGCTCTGTTCTGGGATGCACCCTGGACCCAGTACAGGTGGTGGGAGACAGAAGGACTCTGCCCAAAATAACATCTCTGATGGACAGAGCCTCCCACCCCATGTATGTAGATGTTGCTGAACTGCAGAGCTCCTTCAGTGACAGACTGCTGCATCCTAGATGCATGAAGGAGCGTTTCCGCAGGTCCTTCCTCCCTGCAGCTGTCAGACTGTACAATCTGAACTGCTCCCAACAAACATAGATGTTTACATCAATGCTGTAACTGCAATAAGCTAGTTAATTAACCAATTCACACTACAACCTGGTTTGCCTCTTACCTGTAATTATTTTTATTTAATTTAATAACTGTACAGTACTGTGTTTATAGTAACCATTGTCATTAATGTAAATATGTAAGAAAAATTGTGTACGTTTCTATTCCGTGTCCTGTGTACTGTTTGTTTGTATATTTGTCTTTTTGGCTGCTGTTACAACCAAATTTCCCCGTGTGGCACAATTAAAGGATTATTCTATTCTATTCTTATATGACTGTTCAGTACAGAAATGAAGCCCAACAATCATGTTTTACAGTCCTGTGGTCTCAGCCTCAGATACTTATCAAATCACACAAAGCTTATGTAGAAACAAACAAATGAACAAAATATGTTCTCCTTCATTTCTGTCAACCACACGTTTCCAGCTATCATGGTTGCTAGGCAACCTGGGCAGCGCGACGGAGGCTAGACCGTCCCATTTCACAAGCTTCTCACTTCCGGCCTTAGCGGTCTTTGAGTACGCGGCCCTTGAGGACCGTTGAGGCTGCGTACTTTAAGGCTGCAGACCCTGAATTGGGATACAGCCACACTGAACTCTAAATGGTGCAATCTACTTACACTGAAAAAAATGTTGTTGGATTTACTTAATTCAATGGTGGACATTTGTTGCACACAGATGTTTTGCTTTGGCAGCAACTTAAACAATTGAGTTAAATTAACACAATTTATTCATGTTCTATAAACCTGTGCAATTTGTGTTGATAAAATGTGACTTAAACATGTTTTGATGAAGTAATTTGAGCTCTTGGAATATTTTAATCCTTCACAATTTTTTCACTTTATCCCAACACCATTCAATAACTTTTACCCAATACTACTTGGTCACTTAAATACTACATGTTAACTTCAAATTACATTTTGCTATTATATTCTAGTATCAAATACACAATTTTCAAATGGAGGCCTTATAACAGATTGTGTTGTTCTCTTCCAAGATGGTTGCTGGCATCCACCAGTAACCTTTAAAAACAAAATGTCTAATTTCACTGCATTGACAGTAGGTAAAGAATTAAACTGACATTACTCCTCCACTGAATCTATATAAATCAACAGTTAAATAATGTCAGTTCTTCCGTGTTCTCTGGAATCAATCACAGCAAAGAAATTAGACTGTTTCTTTTAAAAATGTTACAGGACAATACAAAACATTCTATTTAAGGCCTCTGACGTCAAGATTCAGTTAAACAACAATTATAACTAAACAATTTGAGGTAATGTTAGTTTCCATTAACATTAAATTAGGTTACTGAATTGGCAAACACCTTCCTATTAACATTACCCATTTTACCCCAATAACTAAAGAAATTAGCACTTGCAGGTCAAAAACTTTATTCAAGAGACTGAAAAATAACATTGATACAGTGACTGTCAAAAATTACAGCACTGATCATACTGTGACATCCTGGTTCAAAACAGCACACTTAGAAATATTCAACGTTCTTTACTTCAACTGAAAATACCATTTCACACGACCCATATGGGATATTTAGACTGTATAACTGTTCACGCTACATCTCTTCACTAGTAAAAGAAAGAAAAAATACAAAGAGAAATTTAAAAATGCTGCCAAACAGACAACTTGTACAGAGCAAAAGGAAAAACAAACAACAAAAAAAACAGCTCATCCTCATGGCAGTTGCAGAGTATATAAAAATGAACCCTGCGATCTGTTCCTGGAATTGAGCTTCAAAAATGCAGCAGAACAAGTGTGAGGTTTAAATGTCCTCTCACCTAGAGCTGATCACCTTGCATGCATAACAGTGAGCTTTCCTTGCAGGAGCAGTTTTGTCTTAGTTGTGAGCTTTTCTTGAGAGCTGAGTTGCATCCAACTCCATTACCACCCTTTGAATCACCTCAAAAGTGTAGCAGAGCTGTGATGGGTAACTCATATTGAAGGAATAAAAAAGGTCCAAACAGCATGGCTACTGCAAAGGTCACGTTATCCAGATCTTGAAGAACTACTATACCCTCGATGATGATGCCAACATCAGAAAAGTCATTGCCTGGCGTATCCTTTGGAGACAGATGTTCATTGTGGTTTTCTCAATCTGTGCAGTGGCCTCAGTCAAGGCCTGGTTAAACACAAAACATTTTTTTAAGATTCCTTTTTAAACTCATCTCTTTTGAATCTACCAGTTCTAATGTCAGAGTAATTTAAACCAATGAAAGCAACATAGTAAATAGCTATAGCCAAAGAGTGGCCTCCCATGCTGCCATTCATGGTCTAACAGAGTTTCTAAAAGAGAGTGAAAAACATAATAATTTCAAATGCTTTACATTAGTTTTTGTTAGAAAGACACCGGCCCATCAGAAATCCAGGTTATGTCACTCAGAAGATGTTAGAATTTAGACTTTCAGCCCCACAATTTGGTTAGCTGTTGGTCAGTTGGTCTTTTTTTTTTTTTCAAACAAAAGCTAATGTAAATATCGGTGGGATTTTCCTTTGTTCACTAGAATGACAAATTTAAAATTTTTTCACACTGATGTGACCCCTAATACAGGGGTGGGGGTGGGGCCTCAAGGGCCGGCGGCCGAGTTCATTACCAGGCCTCATGTGAACTTCAAATTATTAAAGAGAACTACTGGTCCTAACCAGTCCAATGAGGATCAAGTGGATAACTAAATGCATTTTTAAATGTTGCAAAGCCACAATCTACTCATAAAACACTTACCATGAACTCCTGCATCAAGATGTTACAATTGTCTTTCACACAGATGCGGAGCACTTTGATGAGGGACTCCCTTTGAGCATCAATGTCATCCTAAAGTATTATAACAAAGAAAACAGATTTGTGAACTTTTCAGTAGCACAGAAGAAAATGATCCCAGACAAAAACTCTTGACTTTTTAAACCAGTCAACATGCAACACCAGCATCTACAAAGCAATATCAAAAATTCCTGTTTGACATCAGCTTTATGGATATATAGTTTCCAGAACATATATTTTTAAAAAAAGATAAATTTTTCTCAGTGGGCAAGTAAATGCATGATGAAAATTATGGCATCCTTTCAGTGGAATCAGTACTCACAGGTAATAGTTGACTGTTTCAATGGATGCAGCATAAAATTCTTTTACTGACCTAATGCAATACATATACACTTTGTAGTTAAAGAATTTTAAAGTTCTTACTGTCATCATGGCAGCTACATCCTTTAGCTTTGTGCCCTGTTCCCCCGATCACTTTGCAAACACTTTCAGCAGACTGTCAGAGAGAAACTCAGCTCCGTCAGAAACCTTGACTGTAAAGGCATGTTTGGGATGCACTGGAATGCTGCATTTTATCTGAAATGACATAAAATTATTTTTGAAATAACAGCAGGCACTGTGCTTGGTTAATCAGTAATGTTTTGTTGAATAAAAACTGTGTTTCCAGATCTTATGGGATTAAAAAAATCCAAAGATGTTTGTTTCTGATTTGCAACCCAACAACCCACAAGTTACAACCTCATTTTAGTTCAAGTGTGCATTAATGTGAGTCCAGTAATCACCTTTCTGACAATACATACAGGTATAAGTTAAACCTATGGCAGATTTTGGATTTCTCAGTTGTATTAATAGGGTGGTCTATTTGTGTATGCATGCACCTAATAATTATACAAAACCTATTATAATTAAGTTACAGAAACCTTAAGCGAAAATAGAATATACTTTCTTACCATAACACCTTGAACCCACAATCCATCAGCTGACTCCTGGTGAAATGCAGAATAGAGGTCGTCTCTCAATGTGCAGCAAAAAAAAAAAAAAAAAAAAAAAAAAACAGAAACAAAAGGACAGCAGGTGAGGGCAGGAGGGGTAGGGATGTAAGCTAGCATAATGCCGCTAATGATATTAGCTAAAGCTGTTCAATGTCCAAAATCTCACTAACACCACGATGCAGTAAATACACAAACTGAAGAGTCAGTTGGCAAATCTATTCACACAGAAAACCAAATTATGTTATGAGCGCCTCATAATTAGGTTTAATGTGATATTACGCCTCTTGTGCCAAAGACAAATTCAAATGAAAAAGCGCCAATTCTTTGACAACAGATAAAACAGCAAATAAGCTAACGGGTCTTTTTTAGCATGTTACATGGCGACACTCTAGACGTTTAACTACATTTGGCTAAAATATGGTAAATATTAATTCAAAAAAAATCAAGACATACCAAAAACGTAGAGTTGGCTGCTTGACTTGACTGAGATGGATGTCTTTTTTGAACCACGATCCAAAGCCCGCGAGATGAAATCACGCGTGGTTTCACGAGGTTTAATGTTGCTATCTTATTGACTTACTTCACCTGAACATGATATGAACAATTTAATACACCCTTTCTGCATATCATGTAGTTTTTACACTATATAGTTACATTTATCTTTAAAACATGAGGCAATTGTGTTAAATACATGCAAGATGCTTACATAAATCCAAGAGATGGCCAGTGCCTTTTTTTTAGTGTATGCCCACCTCACGTGCCTAGCCCCTCAACAAGCCGCCGCACCTCCACTAAAGCAATAAAACAAAGCATAAAACGTTAAACAAATTAGTAAAAGAGATCTACATAAAACAAATGCACCCCAAGTTACTGTTCTTTATAAAAGCATCACATAACAAACAAACAGCATAAGACAAGACAGCAGCAGCATGGCACAATCCACTCTTTCCTGAGGAGCTCTGCAGTGCTTAGCTGCCTAATGCTCTCAGCCCCTTTGGATGGGAAAAGACTGCCAAATGCCTCCGTGTGGTAGTGAAGCACAGCCGTTTCTTATAAGGCCGCTAATTATCAGCTGGGAAGGTGTGGATGTTAGTGCTGCATTTGTGGACATCACGTAAAATCCTTCCCCAGAATCTACTTCACTACAGTAGAGTGTCCAGATGGAAGCCACTCTTCATTAAAAGGCACATAACACTTAACTTGGAGTTTCACAGAAGGCACCTGAAAGACTTTCACACCATAAGAAACAAAATTCTCTGGCTCTTCTGTGAGCTATGGCGGAGCTTCCTCAGAGAGCAGGTGGGTGAGAGCAGGTGGGTGAGGAGGAGAGACCCGAGACGGCCACCGAGTGTCAGGTGAAGTGATCGTCAGGTAAGAAGTTATGACCTGCAATCTTTTTCCTTTGAAAACGTGATTAAAATCATGTTCATGTTGTAATGATATTCATATTATAATAGTATAAAATAAAAATAGAATTAAGACTATGCATTTTCAAACAATAAAAAGACAGCTGCCCAACGCTCAAAGCAATTTACAATTCCACTATTCCTTCAGTCTCAAATTCACACAATGGTGGAGGCAAGCCACAGTTGTTGCCACAACTGACCTGGGACAGACTGACAGAAGCGAGGCTGCTATATCGTGCCATCATCAGTAGGCGGTAGGTGAAGAGTCTTGCCCAAGGACACAACGACCAAGACAGACAGAGCTGGGGATCGAACCAGCAACCTCCCAGTTACAAGAATTGTTTACCCACTGACAAACATTTCAAGTTCTACTAAATTATAACAATTTGTGGTAACCTGATTATGATTCAAAAAGAATTAACAACACTTCTTGTAATGGTGTTAAAATCAACCCAGCTTTTATTTTCAAATGAAAAAAGTTAAAGAAAATCAGCCAACATACTGGACACATAGTTGTCAGCATAATTGTTTATTGTTCAACACAATAAACAAATATACTGTCACCATTGTTACTGATATTGAAAGGTTATTGATAATTTGTTAAAATGTAGCGAGTAAAAGCCACCGAGTAACCGCTAAGAGCCCAGAATAAACGGGACAAGAGGGTCAATATCAGTCAGATATGTTAAAATTTATTTTAAAAGAACACAAAGGGTTTGCAAAAAAAAAAAAAGCCTAAAACATCAAAATGGAAAAGGTCACTAACGACCATTTGATAGTGTTATTGGTGCAACCTGCCAGCAATGCAACTATCACCTGAGGGCTTGCTCCACCCCGGTGGTCCCAGATGCTCGTTGCTTTAAAAGAAACAAATCCACCCCAAAGAAATACGAGCCGAACAGAACACTTATCGCATGCACTAAGTGTTTTAGTTCAGGCAATAATCGGTGGCACTAAAATCACTCTTAATAAAGCTTATTCACTGCAAATCCACACAGAGCACCTCTAAAAGACCTACGTCCCCTAAGGTAAGAGCCCAGCTCAGGGATTGCACATTGCCCGACTAATATTGCACCAGCCCAGTAAAAATAAAAACAAACCCAGCATAAAAAAAACAGTTTTAAAAGGTGACCGTACTAAAACCAAAAACGCAACAAAACAGGAGGAAAAAACAGTGACAAGTTCACATGTGCAGCCTGCCCTGCAGGAGGCAATACAATATAAATTAGATTATAGTGCATAAATATACTTTTTTTAATGTCAAATATATTAAGTTAACATACCTCCAGCAGGCAACTGTGTTTGCTGCACACCTGGCTTATCTTGGCTTATCGTCTAAAATCACTACTAAAAACATAAAATACAATAAACATCAAATACATTTCAACAAATTTTTAAAAAGCACTAAAAGAAAAATTGCCTGCACCTCGAACCTCTGCTGTAGAGGTTTAAAACAACCACTTGTGTAGCAGACAACTAAAACCTCTCAGGCTCCTCACCTACTCACACAACCATTGTTCACAGCAGCTCGTCAGTGGAAATAAAGAGCACCTGCTGCTACTTCCTCTTTTATACCCTCCATTGTGTCCCCTGGGTCCTAAAGCCTCCCCAATTACACAAGTAAAGAATGCCCTCTCACAAATGTCATGTGACAACCTCATTGGCTTACAGAATTGTGATGTCACACACATTTAGAATCTTACTCCCACTTTGATCCTTTGATCCTAAAACCCTTAAATAGGCGTGAGACGCAACAACTTTTAGTCCGTTATTCGCAGCATTTATGTTTGCAGCATTCAAACGAACGTTCGCCAGAGAAGCCTTTTTTGAATCCTTTTCAGAGTCACTGTTAACAGATTAGAAACATGTCTCCAAGAAAACAGAAAAAAAGAGAAAAAGTAAAGCCCAGCGCTCCTCTTTGCAATCGAGAAGAAAACGATCAACTGCAGAAGATGTGCTTGGAAGAAATGCGTGAGGAAAATCTCATGAACAATCACAATACACGACACCCGCTCCAGCCAGAGTACACCAGTTACGTCTGGGAAAGTTTTTTTAAACAACGAGCGCAGATTATCTCCCTGACAGAGCAATATGAGAGAAGGACCGCTGAAGTAGATAGACTGTTCAGCCAGCTTCTTGAAAAGGAAGATATTCAAAAGGAGAAAGAAATGGAACTCCTAGACATGCGGGGAAGGAACTTTGAGCTCCAAGCAAAGCTTAATAAAGTACAAGAAAAACCAACAGAAGAAATCCTCCAACAGAAGAAAAACGAGAAAGACAAGGAAAAAAAGATTCAGGAGCTGAGTGTAAAGCTTGATGAAGCTCTGCGAAAAAATCAAGAACTCCTCCAAGAGAAGAAACAACTGGTCATAAAACTCCAAGGCACTGAGATAAATGAAAAAGTGCTGAAAGGAAGGGTTGAGTTTCTTAAAAAGAAAGCGCAACAGACCATGAAAAAGGAAGATACGGATTGCAAGCTTCAGGACAGCGAGCAACACAAGGAAGCCTTGCAAATAAAGCTTGATGAAGCTTTGCAAAAAAATCAAGAACTCCTCCAAGAAAAAGAACAAATGGACATAAAGCAGCGCAAACTGCAAGGCATGGAGGAAAAGTACAAAGGACTTCAGGCAAAGCTTGATAAAACACTGAACAAAAATAAAGAGTTGCTTCAAGAAAAAAAGCAACTAGAAATTAAACAGAAAGAAATGGACTCCAAGCTTGAAGGCGTGGAGGAAAAATACACCGCGCTGAAAATAAAGCTTGATAAAACAGTGCAAAGAAATAAGGATTTCCGACAAGACAAAGAACAGCATGACACGAAACAGAAAGATCTGGATTGCGAGCTTCAGAACATCAAGAAACACAACCAAGGTTTGCAAGTAATGCTTGATGAAGCTCTGCAAAAAAATAAAGAAATCCTTGAAGAGAAAGAAAAACTGGACATAAACCAGAGAGGCATGCAGGAAAAATACGGAGCGCAGCAGGTAAAGCTTGATGAAGCTCTGCACAAATATCAAGAGCTGCTTCAAGACAAAGAACAACGGGAAATAAAGCAGAAAGAAGAAAAACAAATTCTCCAGGACTTTGAGAGGAAACACCAACAGCTGCAAGACCGTTATAACAAACTGAACTCCAAAACAACTGAGCTGGAGGGGGAAAAGAAAAAAGTGCAAAAACAATGCTCAGAGATGCAGAGTAAGCTCAGTGACATGCTGAGAAAAAACACAGAACTGGAGAAACTTTCCAACAACTTGAAGTGCAAAAACACTGAGGTGCAGATGTTAAAGCAGCAACTAGAGAAAACAAACAAAGACTTGCAGTGTACACTTCAAGAAGTCGAGAGAAGTCAGCAGCTACAAGACACACACAACAAATTACAACAGAGTTATACAGAGATGCACGAGGCAAAGCTTATGCAGGAGGCCAAATGTAAAGAACTGAAAGAAAGGCTCGAAGAAAAACAAGCCAAATTAGAAGAAGTGGAGACAACATGCAGGAAACTTGAGAAGGAAAATACACAAACAATTGATGAGTTAAGAACGCTCATCCTAGAGAAAAAAGTGCTCGTGGAAAAGATCATGGAAAAGAAGAAAAAACGCTTCCGCTTCTTCTGGAGAAAGAGCACTCCTGCTTTTTCTACTTTTTCTACTTTTTCTTCTGCTGATGTGACCCCGTCTTCCTCCTCCACCATTGCATCGTAATTTTCACCTCTCCTCTCCTCTCCCTTTCTCTCCTGACACCTCTCCCTCCCCTATTTCCCTTTAACTCCTAACACCCGTCCCATCTCTCCCCCCCCCCCGTCCCATCTCTCCCCCCCTCTCTCTTTCACCCTCACCCCCAACCAGTCCCGGCAGTTGACTGCGCCCTCTAGAGCCTGGTTCTGTCATAGGTTTCTTCCTTTAAAGGGAGTTTTTCCTATCCACTGTCGCACCCAGTGCTTGCTCAGAGGGCATTGTTGGGGTTCTTCCCCCCCCCCCCCCCATCCCCTTCACCCTCACCCCCCAACCAGTCCCGGCAGCTGACTGCGCCCTCTAGAGCCTGGTTCTGTCATAGGTTTCTTCCTTTAAAGGGAGTTTTTCCTATCCACTGTCGCACCCAGTGCTTGCTCAGAGGGCATTGTTGGGGTTCTTCCCCCCCCCCTCATCCCCTTCACCCTCACCCCCCAACCAGTCCCGACAGCTGACTGCGCCCTCTAGAGCCTGGTTCTGTCATAGGTTTCTTCCTTTAAAGGGAGTTTTTCCTATCCACTGTCGCACCCAGTGCTTGCTCAGAGGGCATTGTTGGGGTTCTCCCTTTCTCCCTTTCTCTATCCCTTTCCTTTTCCCTCTTCTCCCCCCCCCCCTTTTCTATCCCCCCCCCTTTTCTATTTCCCCCCCCCTTTTCTATTTCCTTAATAATTTAATAATAAACACAATTGGCTACATTTTAAATGTGTCTGATCAACGTCTTCATTCAAGAATGAATTGTCTTTCTCACGGAGTCATGTGTATTTTGTGCTTTCTTCGGGCTGGTGATCCCCGCGGTCGTTCAGCCCCGGAGTCCAGAGTTTTAGTGTTTTAATCACATTTAGTGTTACATTTCAGATCACCACAATAGGATATCCATAATTTAGGATTCAGGCATTTGTTTTAGTTCAATATCGTAATCATTCTATGACTGAGTAGTTTACAGAACCTTCAGTCAGCAGCAATAACTTCTGTTGGAGGTATTTGTTCTTATTTTTTATTATTTTGAAATTAGTTAAAGTTTGTTGTTAGTTTACTTATATTTTGAGGTTTATTTACAAGTTTATTTGTAGGTTAATATTTGTTTCAATGTTTTGTTTGTTTGGTGTTGCCTTGTTAAATTAATCAATCAATCAATCAATCTTTATTTATAAAGCACTTTTCATACAACCCCCCCCCCCCCCCCCCCCCCCCCCCACACACACACACACACACACGCGCGCACACTTAAAAAGTAAAATTGGACTGGGTACGCATGAGCCAAGTGAGGAAACACTATCATGGCGAGCGGAAGCCGGTCACAGACCGCAGCCTCCAGGCTGGGCACACAGCAGGAGGGAGGCAAAGAAGCCCCCCAGCCAGGCTGAGAGGACCCCCAGAGCCCCAGCAGCCACGGTCGATCACAGACTCGGTGCAGAGAGCGCCCTCCGAGGAAACACTGGAGATATGACACAATAGGATATATACTGGGTAAAAAGATAAAATAAATAAGAACGGGATACAATATAAATATAAATATAAATAGAGTAAGAAGATTAAAAAATGAATAAGAATAAAATCAATAAATATTAGGTAAAACCTAAATTAACAATAGAATAACAGGATAGAAAAAATAAATAAACGTTAAGTAAAAGCCAAATTAAAAAGGTGGGTCTTGAGCCTGTTCTTAAAAACATGTACGTTCTCTGCGGCCCTGAGCTCCTCCGGCAGGCTGTTCCACAGACGAGGACCATACCGCTGAAAAGCTGCCTCTCCGTGAGTATGTGTCCTGACTTTAGGGACAATCAAAAGGCCAGTACCAGAGGACCTCAAGGTCCGCGAGGGTTCATATGGTAAAAGCAGATCTGAGAGATAAGAAGGCCCAAGACCATTAAGACATTTAAAAACCAATAAAAGAACTTTAAAATCGATCCTGAAACACACGGGGAGCCAGTGCAGCGATTCTAAAACCGGTGTAATGTGGGCCCGCCCTCTCGTCTTCGTCAGCACACGAGCTGCAGAGTTTTGTAAAAGTTGTAAAGTTGAAATATTCTTTTTAGGAAGACCAGAGAGCAGGGCATTACAGTAATCAATGCGACTGGTAATAAAAGCATGCATCAACATCTCCGTGTTGGCCCAAGAGAGAATAGGGCGGACTCTGGCTATATTTTTTAGATGATAAAATCCAATTTTGGTTACATGTTTAATATGTGGGATAAAACCAAGCTCAGAGTCAAAAACAACACCCAGGTTTTTCACTTGTAGCATAGTGAAAATGCCTGTAATTTAGACAAGAGTTTCTCTCTCTGAGCCTCAGGACCGACGATTAAAACTTCAGTTTTGTCCTGGTTAAGCTGTAAAAAGTTTTCTGCCATCCAAGATCTTATATCTAAAATACAGTTAAAAAGGGCATCCATTGGTCTGGTGTCATCAGGAGACACGGAAATGTACAGCTGAGTGTCATCAGCGTAACTGTGAAAGTTCACTCCATGCCTCCTGATGACACCACCGAGAGGGAGCATATACAAATTAAAAAGTACAGGGCCTAAAACTGACCCTTGAGGCACACCACATTAGTCAGTAAAAGCTTGTTTCTATAAATAAAGAGACTGGTATAGGAACAAAAAACGCAACTTTAAAGTTTGGACAGTGGACTTCTTTTGCCTGCGTACGAAATATTATCTCAGTGCAGCAGTGGCTTGTGGACTCTTAATTGTGGGATGTTTGGTTTGTCAAACAAAAGGAATTGCCACCACAACTTCAATTCATTGACATTTGCAAGCATTCCTTTATACACAGCATTTCAGTCAGGTTGAGGTCTGGACTTCCATGCTGTAGATTTGCTGCTGTGCTTGGGGTCATTATCCTGTTGCATGGCCTAATTTAGGAGAAGCTTTAGCTGTCGGACAGGTGGCCTCACATTTGACTCTAGAAAACTCTGGCATACAGAGGATTTCGTCGACTGCAAGGTGCCTATCTCTTGTAGCTGCAGAACAAGCTTAAATCAAAAAATTATCCACTGCTACGAATCCTGGGATAGGGTGGGCCATGAAGGATACACCCGAACCATCCTTCAAATCCAGGTAAAAGGAGGAGGCATTTGTGGGTCACATTTGGAGCAGCCTTTGTCGCCTGGCTGTGATGTAATCGGCTATTAAAGGCAGCCTCTGAATCACAAAACAACCACAATGGACCAAAGTGCTGTACAGAAGATTAAATACATAAAAACAAATAGAAAGAAAAACCACAGAAAAGGAAAAATAAAATAAAAAACTGTATATAAATAAATAAACAATAAAAGAAAATCAGCTGGAGTCTATCCCAGCTGTCACCAGGGTGTCAGCTAACACACAGACAACCAGTTGCACTCACATTCATACCTATGGACAATTTAGAGTTTCCACGCAATCACAGGGGAACATGCAAACTCCACACAGAAAGACCCACAATTTCATACCATAAGGTCACCAGTCTCCCAGCAATTCATTTCTCATATATTTGCCCAACAACTTCACAAAAGCTGGAGAATTTATTGCGGGACCATGTACTCTCATGTGCCTCTTCATTTTCTCAACAAATGAAATCATTTCTCTTTTAACACATAAACAGTGTGGATGCTGAAGAGCTTCATCTGTCATGGAGGTGACCAATAACCCAATGGTCACTCTGACAAAGCTCCAGCATTTCTGTGTGGAGTATGGAGAACCTTTAAGAAGGACAGAGGCTGTATCCCAATTCAGGGTCTGCAGCCTTAAAGGCTGCATTTTAAGGCCGGTTACGTCACAGTGGCGCGCCGAAGGCTGTCCCAATTCAAAGGCTGCTCGAAATGCGGCCCTCAAATGCATCCTTCATTTCCCTGAATTTTAAGGCTGTGGCAGTGTAGACTTCGTGGTCCCATATATCCCACAATTCATAGCGCGGCAGTCGGTGTGGATAATTCTGCCGCAGATGGCAGAAGCGGAGCGGCCGAAGAGTAAACTGTGAAAAGTAAGTACTGAATATTATGTCACTTATTTATGTGTAAATGTTTAATAATGAGGAACATTAAAACATTACTGTTGGCCACATGTCAGCAGAGTTATTTGCCATTATCGATGTTTGTACGTTCAGCTTTTACCTGCTTTTAAAGCCTTTAAAATATAATAATACAATAGTCGACCTTAATCTGACAGAGAATGTGATGATTTTGTGGATAATTAAAGTCAGTCATATATCCACAAACACAACAAGCTGAAAGTCAGTGATGCTGCTCGGTTTGCAGTCCTGAATATCACGGCACAAGCAGGATTCACTGCACTGTTAATGTTAACTATGTTATATTGCTGCCTCTGTTTGGTGGTGTCGAGCCAAACGGACTTTAACGTGTGTTTGAACGAGCTGACGGTTCACTCGTTAAGCTGAAAGAAAGATGCTTTAATCACAGGAGTCACACGTGTGTCCACTGTACCATCTGGGAACTCTTCTTGTTTAGCACTCGTAATAACACAAACACTAAATCCTCCTGTCTGTAGCAGTGTATACACCTGAGACTGTCACCTGTCTGTCTGTCCTGCACTCTCTCTCTTATTTTCTCTCTGATTGTGGAATAAAAGTATGAACATGTGTTTATAAGTTACACTTGTGTTTGAATCCTGCAGCTTATCACACATTTGATTTCCATGTGTGACAACTGCAAGTGTCCAGAGTGAGGACAGACTGAGGGACCCACTGCTGCACATCATCTGTGAGGCTTTGCACCCCTGATGATACACCAGGACAAACTCAGCAGTGTGTGAGGAAGAGGAGGAGGAAGAGCCAGCAGCAGCTGACAGATGGAGAGAATAGACAGACTGTTCCCTGTTTGTGAAGGACTGCTAGGAAAGTTTAGAATAAGTAATTGTCTGTCCTGAATCAGTCTTATTAGGTAATGTTCAAATAATGTTATCATCCCAGTGTTTTCAGTGTGGGAGAAAGTACTCAGGGCCTTCAAGTTACACACTATGAAAGGCAGCAACAAGTTTAATATTCAGAAACTTAAAATATGTATCAGCAGCAGAATGGAGCTAAAAATAAATGTTTGTTTCAGTTTTATGAAGCTTTGAGTATTTTGGATTAGTAGCACTGCTGTGTTTGTTGCATCATATTGCTGTAATTGTTTATATGCTTTATATATTCTGAGGTAAGTTGATCTATAGTGTTACATCATATTCTATAAGGATGTTATGTGTTTGTTTACTTTCTGCCCAGTTTGACCCATTTAGCAGAAGTCAGCCTGTTTAAGGCTCTGATATCTATTCTGTATGACTTAAAGCAGTTATGACATGGTCTGATTTTCTCACCCAATAAAGGAATATTTAATATATCAGTCTACTCTTCATTCTATCAGACAGTTATCACAGCTCGTACATTTGCTTTTTACACATATATGTAAGCACTGAGGCAAAATTTAATAATGCCAACATACTGAAGGAACAACATTTGTCTCATATATAATACATCTATATATATACTGTCAAAGATACTTGAATGTCTTTGAGTGAAGATTTAAGGTGATAGGACATAAATAGCTGCAACTTGAATCTTTACTGAAGCTCAGTATTTGACACAGAGTTCACTCACATGTGCTGTACCAGTGTACCTGCACATGTGATGTGACAATAGAAGTGATTTGATTTGAGAGTTCAAACTCACTGCTGTAATAACTAATAATGATTAATATAATAACTATAATATTGGACATCTCATATTTACACTGACTTTAGTCTCATGAACAACATTAGCTAATTGTTATTTACTAGCTAATCTTATATTAATTTTTCCCCACGCTGCCACCTACAGAAGTTCTCTGACGACTCTGCCATAGTCGGCCTCATCACAGGTGAGGACGACTCAGAGTACAGACAGTGGACTCTGGACTTTGTTGACTGGTGTCAGCAGAACCACCTGCTGATCAACGCCGGGAAAACAAAGGAGTTGGTGGTGGACTTCCGGAGACGCAGACCCACCACACTGACACCGGTGAACATCCAGGGAGTGGACATTGAGATAGTGGACTCTTATAGGTACCTGGGTGTTCACCTGAATAATAAATTGGACTGGAGCCACAACACTGAAGCTCTTTACAGGAAGGGTCAGAGCAGACTCTACCTGCTGAGGCGGCGGAGGTCATTTGGAGTCCAGGGAGCGCTTTTAAAGACCTTCTATGACTCTGTGGTGGCATCTGTCACTTTTTACAGTGTTGTATGTTGGAGCAGCAGTTTATCGGCAGCTGAGAGGAAGAGGTTGGATAAACTCATCAGGAAGGCCAGCTCTGTTCTGGGATGCACCCTGGACCCAGTACAGGTGGTGGGAGACAGAAGGACTCTGGCCAAAATAACATCTCTGATGGACAGAGTCTCCCACCCCATGTATGTAGATGTTGCTGAACTGCAGAGCTCCTTCAGTGACAGACTGCTGCATCCTAGATGCATGAAGGAGCGTTTCCGCAGGTCCTTCCTCCCTGCAGCTGTCAGACTGTACAATCTGAACTGCTCCCAACAAACAGATGTTTACATCAATGCTGTAACTGCAATAATTAACCAATTCACACTACAACCTGGTTAGCCTCTTACCTGTAATTATTTTTATTTAATTTAATAACTGTACAGTACTGTGTTTATAGTAACCATTGTCCTTAATGTAAATATGTAAGAAAAATTGTGTACGTTTCTGTTCCGTGTCCTGTTTGTATGTCTGTCTCTTTGGCAGCTGTTACAACCAAATTTCCCCTTGTGGCACAATTAAAGGATTATTCTATTCTATTCTTATATGACTGTTCAGTACAGAAATGAAGCCCAACAATCATGTTTTACAGTCCTGTGGTCTCAGCCTCAGATACTTATTAAATCACACAAAGCTCATGTAGAAACAAACAAATGAACAAAATATGTTCTCCTTCATTTCTGTCAACCACACGTTTCCAGCTATCATGGTTGCTAGGCAACCTGGGCAGCGTGACGGAGGCTAGACCGTCCCATTTCACAAGCTTCTCACTTCCGGCCTTAGCGGTCTTTGAGTACGCGGCCCTTGAGGACCGTTGAGGCTGCGTACTTTAAAGCTGCAGACCCTGAATTGGGATACAGCCACAATGAACTCTAAATGGTGCAATCTACCTATGCCCACCTCACGTGCCTAGCCCCTCAACAAGCGGCCGCACCTCCACTAAAGCAATAAAACAAAGCATAAAACGTTAAACAAATTAGTAAAAGAGATCTACATAAAACAAATGCACCCCAAGTTACTGTTCTTTATAAAAGCATCACATAACAAACAAACAGCATAAGACAAGACAGCAGCAGCATGGCACAATCCACTCTCTTTCCTGAGGAGCTCTGCAGTGCTTAGCTGCCTGAGGCTCTCAGCCCCTTTGGATGGGAAAAGACTGCCAAATGCCTCCGTGTGGTAGTGAAGCACAGCCGTTTCTTATAAGGCCGCTAATTATCAGCTGGGAAGGTGTGGATGGTAGTGCTGCATTTGTGGACATCACGTAAAATCCTTCCCCAGGATCTACTTCACTACAGTAGAGTGTCCAGATGGAAGCCACTCTTCATTAAAAGGCACATAACAGTTAACTTGGAGTTTCACAGAAGGCACCTGAAAGACTTTCACACCATAAGAAACAAAATTCTCTGGCTCTTCTGTGAGCTATGGCGGAGCTTCCTCAGAGAGCAGGTGGGTGAGAGCAGGTGGGTGAGGAGGAGAGACCCGAGACCGCCACCGAGTGTCAGGTGAAGTGATCGTCAGGTAAGAAGTTATGACCTGCAATCTCTTTTCTTTTCCTTTGAAAACGTGATTAAAATCATGTTCATGTTGTAATGATATTCATATTATAATAGTATAAAATAAAAATAGATACAATTAAAACTATGCATTTTCAAACAATAAAAAGACAGCTGCCCAACGCTCAAAGCAATTTACAATTCCACTATTCCTTCAGTCTCACATTCACACACTGGTGGAGGCAAGCCACAGTTGTTGCCACAACTGACCTGGGACAGACTGACAGAAGCGAGGCTGCTATATCGCGCCATCATCAGTAGGCGGTAGGTGAAGAGTCTTGCCCAAGGACACAACGACCAAGACAGACAGAGCTGGGGATCGAACCAGCAACCTCCCAGTTACAAGAATTGTTTACCCACTGACAAACATTTCAAGTTCTACCAAATTAAAAAACAATTTGTGGTAACCTGATTATGATTCAAAAAGAATTAACAACACTTCTTGTAATGGTGTTAAAATCAACCCAGCTTTTATTTTCAAATGCAAAAAGTTAAAGAAAATCAGCCAACATACTGGACACATAGTTGTCAGCATAATTGTTTATTGTTCAACACAATAAACAAATATACTGTCACCATAGTTACTGATATTGAAAGCTTATTGATAATTTGTCCAAATGTAGCGAGTAAAAGCCACCGAGTAACCGCTAAGAGCCCAGAATAAACGGGACAAGAGGGTCAATATCAGTCAGATATGTTAAAATTTATTTTAAAAGAACACAAAGGGTTTGCAAAAAAAAGCCTAAAACATCAAAATGGAAAAGGTCACTAACGACCACAAGATAGTGTTATTGGTGCAACCTGCCAGCAATGCAACTATCACCTGAGGGCTTGCTCCACCCCGGTGGTCCCAGATGCTCGTTGCTTTAAAAGAAACAAATCCACCCCAAAGAAATACGAGCCGAACAGAACACTTATCGCATGCACTAAGTGTTTTAGTTCAGGCAATAATCGGTGGCACTAAAATCACTCTTAATAAAACTTATTCACTGCAAATCCACACAGAGCACCTCTAAAAGACCTACGTCCCCTAAGGTAAGAGCCCAGCTCAGGGATTGCACATTGCCCGACTAATATTGCACCAGCCCAGTAAAAATAAAAACAAACCCAGCATAAAAAAAACAAAAAAAACCCCACAGTTTTAAAAGGTGACCCTACTAATACCAAAAACGCAACAAAACAGGAGGAGGAAAAAACAGTGACAAGTTCACATGTGCAGCCTGCCCTGCAGGAGGCAATACAATATAAATTAGATTATAGTGCATAAATATACTTTTTTTAATGTCAAATATATTAAGTTAACATACCTCCAGCAGACAACTGTGTTTGGTGCACACCTGGCTTATCTTGGCTTATCGTCTAAAATCACTACTAAAAACATAAAATACAATAAACATCAAATACATTTCAACAAATTTTTAAAAAGCACTAAAAGAAAAAAAGCCTGCATCTCGAACCTCTGCTGTAGAGGTTTAAAACAACCGTTTGTGTGGCAGACAATTAAAACTTCTAAGCAGGGGCATTTCTAGAATCAGAGCTTTGGGGGTGCTGAGCACCCAGAGAGCTGCCCAGCCAGGCAAGATAAACCTGTCTCTGTCAGTCCCTGCATCCTTAAATGTTGTCCCGAGTTCTCTCTGACTGTCTCCTTGGTGCATTTAAACCCCTGTTCCTCCCTGTCCTCATCGTCTGTTGTCTTCATCTCCATTATCAGTCATCATAATTTTACCATCTCTGTGCAAGTCTGCAAATTTCTTTATTAAATCATAAGATTCTTAAATTCATCAAGTCTCTCTGTGCCTGGGTCCTCGTCACAAAACATGACATCACTGTTTTGTACATTTTAACACAATTTAATCCCCACATTTGTGAAAGAAAAGCAAAACATTTTTTTGAAAAGTCTGTAACAAAACCATCAAATCTGATCAAGGTTATTTAAATGCTGCTAAAGAAGAATGGATTGGAATAAAAATACATATCCTAACCTTAATTACTGCGGGAGAATAATGAATGATGCTCATAGTGAGTAAGAAGTAAACTGAGTGCATTTTTTGGACAGAGATTCACATTTAATGTGTGTGTATAATATAATACAGATACATAAAAAACACTCCCGAAACAGAATAAATTATTACAAATAAATTATTACATAATATTAATAAAAACTATAAAAATGGAGGCAACTTTGCCTGTGGTAGAATGTATACAATGTGTACAATGTATGCAGATACTAATTTTACTAATTTAATAATACTAATTTTCTGTTGTAAGATTTATGAGTTTCATGCTTTCATAGTGGTCCTTAGGAGAGCTTGACATTTTATCAGGTGGTACACACTGTAAAAAGTTTGAGAAACACTGAGAAGTGTATGTGTACTTTTGGAAAACATTTAAAGCTGCAGTACAGAATCTTTGAAACAAGCTTAAAACATTTTTAGAATATAAACAGAGCACTCTGCTTCTCTTTACAGCTCCTCTCTCCACCAGGGCTGTTTGGCACTTTCTGATAGTGTGCAAATGTGATGTACGTACTGCGGCAGTCATACAGACAACTGGACGGTCCAAAAGCTGGCCTACCTATTACTGGCTGAGGTTTTAGAAGAGTTGTGGCTGAACCACATAAAAATATATCATTAATTTTAATCTCCCCAATCAATTATAATGTTATGTTGGAATGTTGTTAAAGAGGATCAAAATGTTTCAACCCAGTTTGTTTTGCAGATTCTGTATAGCAGCTTTAATATAGGGAGGACACAACTTCCAGATTGTGTGAGTTTCTGTTGTGCCTGTCACTGTTCCCTGTCTGTTTTCTTACCTGGTTCTTCCTGACCTTGCCCTTTCTCCTCACATTCCCCTCTTTCCTCTCTCCCTCTTTGGACTGACAATCATACACAAATAGATTGTATTAAATTAGATGAAAATTAAATTAATATGAAAAAATACTATTAAGATCACTAATAAAAAAGTCCTCTCTCAGTGTACTTTCAACCAAAAGGCAAATAACCAAACCACATGAACATCTAATAAAAGATATAAATATTGAAACACTGATCCAACATTATTCTTGATTGACGGATCATTTGATTTTACACTTTCACTTGAATGTGGCTCCTTTTTTTTGAAAAAACTTCCTCATATTCATTATGAACCTGGCTTCCTCTCTGTACGCACGCACGCACGCACGCACACACACACACACACACACACACACACACACACACACAACAGGAGTTATAAGGTTAATGGGCATCCAGTCAGTTAGCTAGTTAGTATCCATTTAAAACAGGACAGTGGTAACAACAGTAGGCTACGGAAAATTTAAAGTTTTAGATTTTTAAATAGGCTGTATACATTTCAATGGGAGGAACAGGACGGTGAAATGTCGCTGAATTTACTACAGAGCAGGACGGATTGTAGGGTAGCAAACATTGTCGGAAAACACGTTTTCAACACTGCAGGTTACCTGGGTGTAATGTTTTTCAGTTAAAAAGAAACATGGTCTGACTCCTACCAACTATATAAAGAGTAACTGAAGGTTAAATGCAGCTAATATGTCCTGTTTTAAGCCAGGCACTCACACCTCTGCTCCGCTGTGTCTCAGCCACCATCGCTCTGGCAGCAAGAGCGCTAGAGCCAGAGCAGGAGAGAGCTGGAACAAACCATTTTGGGAGGGGGGGTTATCTATACTTTTGTTGTTAAAATGTTACGTCTCAAACAAGTACAGTACTGTATGCTTTTTATATTTTTAGTAGTGTGTCACACAAACAGCAAATATTGTCAAAAAAAGAAAGAAATCTTTGGGGGTGCTTTGATTCATTTTGGGGATGCTGAAGCACCCCCAAAAATGGGCTAAAATCGCCCCTGCTTCTAAGGCTCCTCACCTACTCACACAACTAGCTCGTCAGTGGAAATGAAGAGCACCTGCTGCTACTTCCTCTTTTATACCCTCCATTGTGTCCCCTGGGTCCTAAAGCCTCCCCAATTACACCAGTAAAGAATGCCCTCTCACAAATGTCATGTGACAACCTCATTGGCTTACAGAATTGTGATGTCACACACATTTAGAATCTTACTCCCACTTTGATCCTTTGATCCTAAAACCCTTAAATAGGCGTGAGACGCAACAACTTTTAGTCCGTTATTCGCAGCATTGATGTTTGCAGCATTCAAACGAACGTTCGCCAGAGAAGCCTTTTTTGAATCCTTTTCAGAGTCACTGTTAACAGATTAGAAACATGTCTCCAAGAAAACAGAAAAAAAGAGAAAAAGTAAAGCCCAGCGCTCCTCTTTGCAATCGAGAAGAAAACGATCAACTGCAGAAGATGTGCTTGGAAGAAATGCGTGAGGAAAATCTCATGAACAATCACAATACGCGACACCCGCTCCAGCCAGAGTACACCAGTTACGTCTGGGAAAGTTTTTTTAAACAACGAGCGCAGATTATCTCCCTGACAGAGCAATATGAGAGAAGGACCGCTGAAGTAGATAGACTGTTCAGCCAGCTTCTTGAAAAGGAAGATATTCAAAAGGAGAAAGAAATGGAACTCCTAGACATGCGGGGAAGGAACTTTGAGCTCCAAGCAAAGCTTAATAAAGTACAAGAAAAACCAACAGAAGAAATCCTCCAACAGAAGAAAAACGAGAAAGACAAGGAAAAAAAGATTCAGGAGCTGAGTGTAAAGCTTGATGAAGCTCTGCGAAAAAATCAAGAACTCCTCCAAGAGAAGAAACAACTGGTCATAAAACTCCAAGGCACTGAGATAAATGAAAAAGTGCTGAAAGGAAGGGTTGAGTTTCTTAAAAAGAAAACGCAACAGACCATGAAAAAGGAAGGTACGGATTGCAAGCTTCAGGACAGCGAGCAACACAAGGAAGCCTTGCAAATAAAGCTTGATGAAGCTTTGCAAAAAAATCAAGAACTCCTCCAAGAAAAAGAACAAATGGACATAAAGCAGCGCAAACTGCAAGGCATGGAGGAAAAGTACAAAGGACTTCAGGCAAAGCTTGATAAAACACTGAACAAAAATAAAGAGTTGCTTCAAGAAAAAAAGCAACTAGAAATTAAACAGAAAGAAATGGACTCCAAGCTTGAAGGCGTGGAGGAAAAATACACCGCGCTGAAAATAAAGCTTGATAAAACAGTGCAAAGAAATAAGGATTTCCGACAAGACAAAGAACAGCATGACACGAAACAGAAAGATCTGGATTGCGAGCTTCAGATCATTAAGAAACACAACCAAGGTTTGCAAGTAATGCTTGATGAAGCTCTGCAAAAAAATACAGAAATCCTTGAAGAGAAAGAAAAACTGGACATAAACCAGAGAGGCATGCAGGAAAAATACGGAGCGCAGCAGGTAAAGCTTGATGAAGCTCTGCACAAATATCAAGAGCTGCTTCAAGACAAAGAACAACGGGAAATAAAGCAGAAAGAAGAAAAACAAATTCTCCAGGACTTTGAGAGGAAACACCAACAGCTGCAAGACCGTTATAACAAACTGAACTCCAAAACAACTGAGCTGGAGGGGGAAAAGAAAAAAGTGCAAAAACAATGCTCAGAGATGCAGAGTAAGCTCAGTGACATGCTGAGAAAAAACACAGAACTGGAGAAACTTTCCAACAACTTGAAGTGCAAAAACACTGAGGTGCAGATGTTAAAGCAGCAACTAGAGAAAACAAACAAAGACCTGCAGTGTACACTTCAAGAAGTCGAGAGAAGTCAGCAGCTACAAGACACACACAACAAATTACAACAGAGTTATACAGAGATGCACGAGGCAAAGCTTATGCAGGAGGCCAAATGTAAAGAACTGAAAGAAAGGCTCGAAGAAAAACAAGCCAAATTAGAAGAAGTGGAGACAACATGCAGGAAACTTGAGAAGGAAAATACACAAACAATTGATGAGTTAAGAACGCTCATCCTAGAGAAAAAAGTGCTCGTGGAAAAGATCATGGAAAAGAAGAAAAAACGCTTCCGCTTCTTCTGGAGAAAGAGCACTCCTGCTTTTTCTACTTTTTCTACTTTTTCTTCTGCTGATGTGACCCCGTCTTCCTCCTCCACCGCTGCATCGTAATTTTCACCTCTCCTCTCCTCTCCCTTTCTCTCCTGACACCTCTCCCTCCCCTATTTCCCTTTAACTCCTAACACCCGTCCCATCTCCCCCCCCCCCCCTCTCTCTCTATCACCCTCACCCCCAACCAGTCCCGACAGCTGACTGCGCCCTCTAGAGCCTGGTTCTGTCATAGGTTTCTTCCTTTAAAGGGAGTTTTTCCTATCCACTGTCGCACCCAGTGCTTGCTCAGAGGGCATTGTTGGGGTTCTTCCCCCCCCCCCCCCCCCATCCCCTTCACCCTCACCCCCCAACCAGTCCCGACAGATGACTGCGCCCTCTAGAGCCTGGTTCTGTCATAGGTTTCTTCCTTTAAAGGGAGTTTTTCCTATCCACTGTCGCACCCAGTGCTTGCTCAGAGGGCATTGTTGGGGTTCTCCCTTTCTCCCCTTTTCTATCCCTTTCCTTTACCCTCTTCTTTACCCCCCCCCCCCTTTTCTATTTCCCCCCCTTTTCTATTTCCTTAATAATTTAATAATAAACACAATTGGCTACATTTTAAATGTGTCTGATCAACGTCTTCATTCAAGAATGAATTGTCTTTCTCACGGAGTCATGTGTATTTTGTGTTTTCCTCGGGCTGGTGATCCCCGCGGTCGTTCAGCCCCGGAGTCCAGAGTTTTAGTGTTTTAATCACATTTAGTGTTAGATTTAAGATCACCACAATAGGATATCCATAATTTAGGATTCAGGCATTTGTTTTAGTTCAATATCGTAATCATTCTATGACTGAGTAGTTTACAGAACCTTCAGTCTGCAGCAATAACTTCTGTTGGAGGTATTTGTTCTTATTTTTTATTATTTTGAAATTAGTTAAAGTTTGTTGTTAGTTTACTTATATTTTGGGGTTTATTTACAAGGTTATTTGTAGGTTAATATTTGTTTCAATGTTTGTTTGTTTGATGTTGCCTTGTTAAATTAATCAATCAATCAATCAATCTTTATTTATAAAGCACTTTTCATACAACCCCCCCCCCCCCCCCCCCCCCACACACACACACACACACACGCGCGCACACTTAAAAAGTAAAATTGGACTGGGTACGCATGAGCCAAGTGAGGAAACACTATCATGGCGAGCGGAAGCCGGTCACAGACCGCAGCCTCCAGGCTGGGCACACAGCAGAAGGGAGGCAAAGAAGCCCCCCAGCCAGGCTGAGAGGACCCCCAGAGCCCCAGCAGCCACGGTCGATCACAGACCCGGTGCAGAGAGCGCCCTCCGAGGAAACACTGGAGATATGACACAATAGGATATATACTGGGTAAAAAGATAAAATAAATAAGAACGGGATACAATATAAATATAAATATAAATAGAGTAAGAAGATTAAAAAATGAATAAGAATAAAATCAATAAATATTAGGTAAAACCTAAATTAACAATAGAATAACAGGATAGAATAAATAAGCGTAAAATAAATAAACGTTAAGTAAAAGCCAAATTAAAAAGGTGGGTCTTGAGCCTGTTCTTAAAAACATGTACGTTCTCTGCGGCCCTGAGCTCCTCCGGCAGGCTGTTCCACAGACGAGGACCATACCGCTGAAAAGCTGCCTCTCCGTGAGTATGTGTCCTGACTTTAGGGACAATCAAAAGGCCAGTACCAGAGGACCTCAAGGTCCGCGAGGGTTCATATGGTAAAAGCAGATCTGAGAGATAAGAAGGCCCAAGACCATTAAGACATTTAAAAACCAATAAAAGAACTTTAAAATCGATCCTGAAACACACGGGGAGCCAGTACAGCGATTCTAAAACCGGTGTAATGTGGGCCCGCCCTCTCGTCTTCGTCAGCACACGAGCTGCAGAGTTTTGTAAAAGTTGTAAAGTTGAAATATTCTTTTTAGGAAGACCAGAGAGCAGGGCATTACAGTAATCAATGCGACTGGTAATAAAAGCATGCATCAACATCTCCGTGTTGGCCCGAGAGAGAATAGGGCGGACTCTGGCTATATTTTTTAGATGATAAAATCCAATTTTGGTTACATGTTTAATATGTGGGATAAAACCAAGCTCAGAGTCAAAAACAACACCCAGGTTTTTCACTTGTAGCGAAGGACATAGTGAAAATGCCTGTAATTTAGACAAGAGTTTCTCTCTCTGAGCCTCAGGACCGACGATTAAAACTTCAGTTTTGTCCTGGTTAAGCTGTAAAAAGTTTTCTGCCATCCAAGATCTTATATCTAAAATACAGTTAAAAAGGGCATCCATTGGTCTGGTGTCATCAGGAGACACGGAAATGTACAGCTGAGTGTCATCAGCGTAACTGTGAAAGTTCACTCCATGCCTCCTGATGACACCACCGAGAGGGAGCATATACAAATTAAAAAGTACAGGGCCTAAAACTGACCCTTGAGGCACACCACATTAGTCAGTAAAAGCTGTAGGGCCATTTTGTTTCTATAAATAAAGAGACTGGTATAGGAACAAAAAACGCAACTTTAAAGTTTGGACAGTGGACTTCTTTTGCCTGCGTACGAAATATTATCTCAGTGCAGCAGTGGCTTGTGGACTCTTAATTGTGAGATGTTTGGTTTGTCAAACAAAAGGAATTGCCACTACAACTTCAATTCATTGACATTTGCAAGCATTCCTTTATACACAGCATTTCAGTCAGGTTGAGGTCTGGACTTCCATGCTGTAGATTTGCTGCTGTGCTTGGGGTCATTATCCTGTTGCATGGCCTAATTTAGGAGAAGCTTTAGCTGTCGGACAGGTGGCCTCACATTTGACTCTAGAAAACTCTGGCATACAGAGGATTTCGTCGACTGCAAGGTGCCTATCTCTTGTAGCTGCAGAACAAGCTTAAATCAAAAAATTATCCACTGCTACGAATCCTGGGATAGGGTGGGCCATGAAGGATACACCCGAACCATCCTTCAAATCCAGGTAAAAGGAGGAGGCATTTGTGGGTCACATTTGGAGCAGCCTTTGTCACCTGGCTGTGATGTGATCAGCTATTAACGGCAGGCTCTGAATCACAAAACAACCACAATGGACCAAAGTGCTGTACAGTACTGAAAATTAAAAAATAAATAAATAAATAAATCTACAATGTGTTGTACAGAAGATTAAATACATAAAAACAAATAGAAAGAAAAACCACAGAAAAGGAAAAATAAAATAAAAAACTGTATACAAATAAATAAACAATAAAATAAAATCAGCTGGAGTCTATTCCAGCTGTCACCAGGGTGTCAGCTAACACACAGACAACCAGTTGCACTCACATTCATACCTATGGACAATTTAGAGTTTCCACACAATCACAGGAGAACATGCAAACTCCACACAGAAAGACCCACAATTTCATACCATAAGGTCACCAGTCTCCCAGCAATTCATTTCTCATATATTTGCCCAACAACTTCACAAAAGCTGGAGAATTTATTGCGGGACCATGTACTCTCATGTGCCTCTTCATTTTCTCAACAAATGAAATCATTTCTCTTTTAACACATAAACAGTGTGGATGCTGAAGAGCTTCATCTGTCATGGAGGTGACCAATAACCCAATGGTCACTCTGACAAAGCTCCAGCATTGCTGTGTGGAGTATGGAGAACCTTTAAGAAGGACAGAGGCTGTATCCCAATTCAGGGTCTGCAGCCTTAAAGGCTGCATTTTAAGGCCGATTACGTCACAGTGGCGCGCCGAAGGCTGCTCGAAATGCGGCCCTCAAATGCATCCTTCATTTCCCTGAATTTTAATGCTGTGGCAGTGTAGACTTCGTGGTCCCATATATCCCACAATTCATAGCGCGGCAGTCGGTGTGGATAATTCTGCCGCAGACAGCAGAAGCGGAGCGGCCGAAGAGTAAACTGTGAAAAGTAAGTACTGAATATTATGTCACTTATTTATGTGTAAATGTTTAATAATGAGGAACATTAAAACATTACTGTTGGCCACATGTCAGCAGAGTTATTTGCCATTAGCGATGTTTGTACGTTCAGCTTTTACTTGCTTTTAAAGCCTTTAAAATATAATAATACAATAGTCGACCTTAATCTGACAGAGAATGTGATGATTTTGTGGATAATTAAAGTCAGTCATATATCCACAAACACAACAAGCTGAAAGTCAGTGATGCTGCTCGGTTTGCAGTCCTGAATATCACGGCACAAGCAGGATTCACTGCACTGTTAATGTTAACTATGTTGTATTGCTGCCTCTGTTCGGTGGTGTCGAGCCAAACGGACTTTAACGTGTGTTTGAACGAGCTGACGGTTCACTCGTTAAGCTGAAAGAAAGATGCTTTAATCACAGGAGTCACACGTGTGTCCACTGTACCATCTGGGAACTCTTCTTGTTTAGCACTCGTAATAACACAAACACTAAATCCTCCTGTTTGTAGCAGTGTATACACCTGAGACTGTCACCTGTCTGTCTGTCCTGCACTCTCTCTCTTATTTTCTCTCTGATTGTGTAATAAAAGTATGAACATGTGTTTATAAGTTACACTTGTGTTTGAATCCTGCAGCTTATCACACATTTGATTTCCATGTGTGACAACTGCAAGTGTCCAGAGTGAGGACAGACTGAGGGACCCACTGCTGCACATCATCTGTGAGGCTTTGCACCCCTGATGGTCCACCAGGACAAACTCAGCAGTGTGTGAGGAAGAGGAGGAGGAAGAGCCAGCAGCAGCTGACAGATGGAGAGAATAGACAGACTGTTCCCTGTTTGTGAAGGACTGCTAGAAAAGTTTAGAATAACTAATTGTCTGTCCTGAATCAGTCTTATTAGGTAATGTTCAAATAATGTTATCATCCCAGTGTTTTCAGTGTGGGAGAAAGTACTCAGGGCCTTCAAGTTACACACTATGAAAGGCAGCAACAAATTTAATATTCAGAAACTTAAAGTATGTATCAGCAGCAGAATGGAGCTAAAAATAAATGTTTGTTTCAGTTCTATGAAGCTTTGAGTATTTTGGATTAGTAGCACTGCTGTGTTTGTTGCATCATATTGCTGTAATTGTTTATATGCTTTATATATTCTGAGGTAAGTTGATCTATAGTGTTACATCATATTCTATAAGGATGTTATGTGTTTGTGTACTTTCTGCCCAGTTTGACCCATTTAGCAGAAGTCAGCCTGTTTAAGGCTCTGATATCTATTCTGTATGACTTAAAGCAGTTATGACATGGTCTGATTTTCTCACCCAATAAAGGAATATTTAATATATCAGTCTACTCTTCATTCTATCAGTCACAGTTATCACAGCTCGTACATTTGCTTTTTACACATATATGTAAGCACTGAGGCAAAATTTAATAATGCCAACATACTGAAGGAACAACATTTGTCTCTTATATATAATACATCTATATATACACTGTCAAAGATACTTGAGTGTCTTTGAGTGAATATTTAAGGTGATGGGACATAAATAGCTGCAACTTGAATCTTTACTGAAGCTCAGTATTTGACACAGAGTTCACTCACATGTGTACCTGCACATGTGATGTGACAATAGAAGTGATTTGAGAGTTCAAACTCACTGCTGTAATAACTAATAATGATTAATATAATAACTATAATATTGGACATCTCATATTTACACTGACTTTAGTCTCATGAACAACATTAGCTAATTGTTATTTACTAGCTAATCTTATATTAATCTTTGCCCACGCTGCCACCTACAGAAGTTCTCTGACGACTCTGCCATAGTCGGCCTCATCACAGGTGAGGACGACTCAGAGTACAGACAGTGGACTCTGGACTTTGTTGACTGGTGTCAGCAGAACCACCTGCTGATCAACGCCGGGAAAACGAAGGAGTTGGTGGTGGACTTCCGGAGACGCAGACCCACCACACTGACACCGGTGAACATCCAGGGAGTGGACATTGAGATAGTGGACTCTGAGGTCATTTGGAGCCCAGGGAGCGCTTTTAAAGACCTTCTATGACTCTGTGGTGGCATCTGTCACTTTTTACAGTGTTGTATGTTGGAGCAGCAGTTTATCGGCAGCTGAGAGGAAGAGGTTGGATAAACTCATCAGGAAGGCCAGCTCTGTTCTGGGATGCACCCTGGACCCAGTGCAGGTGGTGGGAGACAGAAGGACTCTGGCCAAAATAACATCTCTGATGGACAGAGTCTCCCACCCCATGTATGTAGATGTTGCTGAACTGCAGAGCTCCCTCAGTGACAGACTGCTGCAATCTAGATGCATGAAGGAGCGTTTCCGCAGGTCCTTCCTCCCTGCAGCTGTCAGACTGTACAATCTGAACTGCTCCCAATAAACAGATGTTTACATCAATGCTGTAACTGCAATAAGTTAGTTAATTAACCAATTCGCACTACAACCTGGTTTGCCTCGTACCTGTAATTATTTTTATTTAATTTAATCACTGTACAGTACTGTGTTTATAGTAACCATTGTCCTTAATGTAAATATGTAAGAAAAATTGTGTATGTTTCTGTTCCGTGTCCTGTTTGTTTGTATATTTGTCTTTTTGGCTGCTGTTACAACCAAATTTCCCCGTGTGGCACAATTAAAGGATTATTCTATTCTATTCTATTCTTATATGACTGTTCAGTACAGAAATGAAGCCCAACAATCATGTTTTACAGTCCTGTGGTCTCAGCCTCAGATACTTATCAAATCACACAAAGCTTATGTAGAAACAAACAAATGAACAAAATATGTTCTCCTTCATTTCTGTCAACCACACGTTTCCAGCTATCATGGTTGCTAGGCAACCTGGGCAGCGCGACGGAGGCTAGACCGTCCCATTTCACAAGCTTCTCACTTCCGGCCTTAGCGGTCTTTGAGTACGCGGCCCTTGAGGACCGTTGAGGCTGTGTACTTTAAGGCTGCAGACCCTGAATTGGGATACAGCCACACTGAACTCTAAATGGTGCAATCTACCTATGCCCACCTCACGTGCCTAGCCCCTCAACAAGCGGCCGCACCTCCACTAAAGCAATAAAACAAAGCATAAAACGTTAAACAAATTAGTAAAAGAGATCTACATAAAACAAATACACCCCAAGTTACTGTTCTTTATAAAAGCATCACATAACAAACAAACAGCATAAGACAAGACAGCAGCAGCATGGCACAATCCACTCTCTAAAGGGCAATACTAAAATGAGTAGCTTTCCTGAGGAGATCTGCAGTGCTTTTCTGCCTGAGGCTCTCAGCCCCTTTGGATGGGAAAAGACTGCCAAATGCCTTCGTGTGGTAGTGAAGCACAGCTGTTTCTTATAAGGCCACTAATTATCAGCTGGGAAGGTGTGGATGGTAGTGCTGCATTTGTGGACATCACGTAAAATCCTTCCCCAGAATCTACTTCACTACAGTAGAGTGTCCAGATGGAAGCCACTCTTCATTAAAAGGCACATAACAGTTACTTGGAGTTTCACAGAAGGCACCTGAAAGACTTTCACACCATAAGAAACAAAATTCTCTGGCTCTTCTGTGAGCTATGGTGGAGCTTCCTCACAGAGCAGGTGGGTGAGGAGGAGAGACCCGAGACGGCCACCGAGTGTCAGGTGAAGTGATCGTCAGGTAAGAAGTTATGACCTGCAATCTCTTTTCTTTTCCTTTGAAAACGTGATTAAAATCATGTTCATGTTGTAATGATATTCATATAATAGTATAAAATAAAAATAGATACAATTAAAACTATGCATTTTCAAACAATAAAAAGACAGCTGCCCAACGCTCAAAGCAATTTACAATTCCACTATTCCTTCAGTCTCACATTCACACAGTGGAGTAGGCAAGCCACAGTTGTTGCCACAACTGACCTGGGACAGACTGACAGAAGCAAAGCTGCTATATCGCGCCATCATCAGTAGGCGGTAGGTGAAGAGTCTTGCCCAAGGACACAACGACCAAGACAGACAGAGCTGGGGATCGAACCAGCAACCTCCCAGTTACAAGAATTGTTTACCCACTGACAAACATTTCAAGTTCTACTAAATTATAACAATTTGTGGTAACCTGATTATGATTCAAAAAGAATTAACAACACTTCTTGTAATGGTGTTAAAATCAACCCAGCTTTTATTTTCAAATGCAAAAAGTTAAAGAAAATCAGCCAACATACTGGACACATAGTTGTCAGCATAATTGTTTATTGTTCAACACAATAAACAAATATACTGTCACCATAGTTACTGATATTGAAAGCTTATTGATAATTTGTCCAAATGTAGCGAGTAAAAGCCACCGAGTAACCGCTAAGAGCCCAGAATAAACGGGACAAGAGGGTCAATATCAGTCAGATATGTTAAAATTTATTTTAAAAGAACACAAAGGGTTTGCAAAAAAAAGCCTAAAACATCAAAATGGAAAAGGTCACTAACGACCACAAGATAGTGTTATTGGTGCAACCTGCCAGCAATGCAACTATCACCTGAGGGCTTGCTCCACCCCGGTGGTCCCAGATGCTCGTTGCTTTAAAAGAAACAAATCCACCCCAAAGAAATACGAGCCGAACAGAACACTTATCGCATGCACTAAGTGTTTTAGTTCAGGCAATAATCGGTGGCACTAAAATCACTCTTAATAAAACTTATTCACTGCAAATCCACACAGAGCACCTCTAAAAGACCTACGTCCCCTAAGGTAAGAGCCCAGCTCAGGGATTGCACATTGCCCGACTAATATTGCACCAGCCCAGTAAAAATAAAAACAAACCCAGCATAAAAAAAACAAAAAAAAACCCCACAGTTTTAAAAGGTGACCCTACTAATACCAAAAACGCAACAAAACAGGAGGAGGAAAAAACAGTGACAAGTTCACATGTGCAGCCTGCCCTGCAATACAATATAAATTAGATTATAGTGCATAAATATACTTTTTTTAATGTCAAATATATTAAGTTAACATACCTCCAGCAGACAACTGTGTTTGCTGCACACCTGGCTTATCTTGGCTTATCGTCTAAAATCACTACTAAAAACATAAAATACAATAAACATCAAATACATTTCAACAAATTTTTAAAAAGCACTAAAAGAAAAAAAGCCTGCATCTCGAACCTCTGCTGTAGAGGTTTAAAACAACCGTTTGTGTGGCAGACAATTAAAACTTCTAAGCAGGGGCAATTCTAGAATCAGAGCTTTGGGGGTGCTGAGCACCCAGAGAGCTGCCCAGCCAGGCAAGATAAACCTGTCTCTGTCAGTCCCTGCATCCTTAAATGTTGTCCCGAGTTCTCTCTGACTGTCTCCTTGGTGGATTTAAACCCCTGTTCCTCCCTGTCCTCATCGTCTGTTGTCTTCATCTCCATTATCAGTCATCATAATTTTACCATCTCTGTGCAAGTCTGCAAATTTCTTTATTAAATCATAAGATTCTTAAATTCATCAAGTCTCTCTGTGCCTGGGTCCTCGTCACAAAACATGACATCACTGTTTTGTACATTTTAACACAATTTAATCCCCACATTTGTGAAAGAAAAGCAAAACATTTTTTTGAAAAGTCTGTAACAAAACCATCAAATCTGATCAAGGTTATTTAAATGCTGCTAAAGAAGAATGGATTGGAATAAAAATACATATCCTAACCTTAATTACTGCGGGAGAATAATGAATGATGCTCATAGTGAGTAAGAAGTAAACTGAGTGCATTTTTTGGACAGAGATTCACATTTAATGTGTGTGTATAATATAATACAGATACATAAAAAACACTCCCGAAACAGAATAAATTATTACAAATAAATTATTACATAATATTAATAAAAACTATAAAAATGGAGGCAACTTTGCCTGTGGTAGAATGTATACAATGTGTACAATGTATGCAGATACTAATTTTACTAATTTAATAATACTAATTTTCTGTTGTAAGATTTATGAGTTTCATGCTTTCATAGTGGTCCTTAGGAGAGCTTGACATTTTATCAGGTGGTACACACTGTAAAAAGTTTGAGAAACACTGAGAAGTGTATGTGTACTTTTGGAAAACATTTAAAGCTGCAGTACAGAATCTTTGAAACAAGCTTAAAACATTTTTAGAATATAAACAGAGCACTCTGCTTCTCTTTACAGCTCCTCTCTCCACCAGGGCTGTTTGGCACTTTCTGATAGTGTGCAAATGTGATGTACGTACTGCGGCAGTCATACAGACAACTGGACGGTCCAAAAGCTGGCCTACCTATTACTGGCTGAGGTTTTAGAAGAGTTGTGGCTGAACCACATAAAAATATATCATTAATTTTAATCTCCCCAATCAATTATAATCTTATGTTGGAATGTTGTTAAAGAGGATCAAAATGTTTCAACCCAGTTTGTTTTGCAGATTCTGTATAGCAGCTTTAATATAGGGAGGACACAACTTCCAGATTGTGTGAGTTTCTGTTGTGCCTGTCACTGTTCCCTGTCTGTTTTCTTACCTGGTTCTTCCTGACCTTGCCCTTTCTCCTCACATTCCCCTCTTTCCTCTCTCCCTCTTTGGACTGACAATCATACACAAATAGATTGTATTAAATTAGATGAAAATTAAATTAATATGAAAAAATACTATTAAGATCACTAATAAAAAAGTCCTCTCTCAGTGTACTTTCAACCAAAAGGCAAATAACCAAACCACATGAACATCTAATAAAAGATATAAATATTGAAACACTGATCCAACATTATTCTTGATTGACGGATCATTTGATTTTACACTTTCACCTGAATGTGGCTCCTTTTTTTTGAAAAAACTTCCTCATATCCATTATGAACCTGGCTTCCTCTCTGTACGCACACACGCACGCACACACACACACACACACACACAACAGGAGTTATAAGGTTAATGGGCATCCAGTCAGTTAGCTAGTTAGTATCCATTTAAAACAGGACAGTGGTAACAACAGTAGGCTACGGAAAATTTAAAGTTTTAGATTTTTAAATAGGCTGTATACATTTCAATGGGAGGAACAGGACGGTGAAATGTCGCTGAATTTACTACAGAGCAGGACGGATTGTAGGGTAGCAAACATGGTCGGAAAACACGTTTTCAACACTGCAGGTTACCTGGGTGTAATGTTTTTCAGTTAAAAAGAAACATGGTCTGACTCCTACCAACTATATAAAGAGTAACTGAAGGTTAAATGCAGCTAATATGTCCTGTTTTAAGCCAGGCACTCACACCTCTGCTCCGCTGTGTCTCAGCCACCATCGCTCTGGCAGCAAGAGCGCTAGAGCCAGAGCAGGAGAGAGCTGGAACAAACCATTTTGGGAGGGGGGGTTATCTATACTTTTGTTGTTAAAATGTTACGTCTCAAACAAGTACAGTACTGTATGCTTTTTATATTTTTAGTAGTGTGTCACACAAACAGCAAATATTGTCAAAAAAAGAAAGAAATCTTTGGGGGTGCTTTGATTCATTTTGGGGATGCTGAAGCACCCCCAAAAATGGGCTAAAATCGCCCCTGCTTCTAAGGCTCCTCACCTACTCAAACAACCAGCTCGTCAGTGGAAATGAAGAGCACCTGCTGCTACTTCCTCTTTTATACCCTCCATTGTGTCCCCTGGGTCCTAAAGCCTCCCCAATTACACCAGTAAAGAATGCCCTCTCACAAATGTCATGTGACAACCTCATTGGCTTACAGAATTGTGATGTCACACACATTTAGAATCTTACTCCCACTTTGATCCTTTGATCCTAAAACCCTTAAATAGGCGTGAGACGCAACAACTTTTAGTCCGTTATTCGCAGCATTGATGTTTGCAGCATTCAAACGAACGTTCGCCAGAGAAGCCTTTTTTGAATCCTTTTCAGAGTCACTGTTAACAGATTAGAAACATGTCTCCAAGAAAACAGAAAAAAAGAGAAAAAGTAAAGCCCAGCGCTCCTCTTTGCAATCGAGAAGAAAACGATCAACTGCAGAAGATGTGCTTGGAAGAAATGCGTGAGGAAAATCTCATGAACAATCACAATACGCGACACCCGCTCCAGCCAGAGTACACCAGTTACGTCTGGGAAAGTTTTTTTAAACAACGAGCGCAGATTATCTCCCTGACAGAGCAATATGAGAGAAGGACCGCTGAAGTAGATAGACTGTTCAGCCAGCTTCTTGAAAAGGAAGATATTCAAAAGGAGAAAGAAATGGAACTCCTAGACATGCGGGGAAGGAACTTTGAGCTCCAAGCAAAGCTTAATAAAGTACAAGAAAAACCAACAGAAGAAATCCTCCAACAGAAGAAAAACGAGAAAGACAAGGAAAAAAAGATTCAGGAGCTGAGTGTAAAGCTTGATGAAGCTCTGCGAAAAAATCAAGAACTCCTCCAAGAGAAGAAACAACTGGTCATAAAACTCCAAGGCACTGAGATAAATGAAAAAGTGCTGAAAGGAAGGGTTGAGTTTCTTAAAAAGAAAACGCAACAGACCATGAAAAAGGAAGGTACGGATTGCAAGCTTCAGGACAGCGAGCAACACAAGGAAGCCTTGCAAATAAAGCTTGATGAAGCTTTGCAAAAAAATCAAGAACTCCTCCAAGAAAAAGAACAAATGGACATAAAGCAGCGCAAACTGCAAGGCATGGAGGAAAAGCACAAAGGACTTCAGGCAAAGCTTGATAAAACACTGAACAAAAATAAAGAGTTGCTTCAAGAAAAAAAGCAACTAGAAATTAAACAGAAAGAAATGGACTCCAAGCTTGAAGGTGTGGAGGAAAAATACACCGCGCTGAAAATAAAGCTTGATAAAACAGTGCAAAGAAATAAGGATTTCCGACAAGACAAAGAACAGCATGACACGAAACAGAAAGATCTGGATTGCGAGCTTCAGATCATTAAGAAACACAACCAAGGTTTGCAAGTAATGCTTGATGAAGCTCTGCAAAAAAATAAAGAAATCCTTGAAGAGAAAGAAAAACTGGACATAAACCAGAGAGGCATGCAGGAAAAATACGGAGCGCAGCAGGTAAAGCTTGATGAAGCTCTGCACAAATATCAAGAGCTGCTTCAAGACAAAGAACAACGGGAAATAAAGCAGAAAGAAGAAAAACAAATTCTCCAGGACTTTGAGAGGAAACACCAACAGCTGCAAGACCGTTATAACAAACTGAACTCCAAAACAACTGAGCTGGAGGGGGAAAAGAAAAAAGTGCAAAAACAATGCTCAGAGGTGCAGAGTAAGCTCAGTGACATGCTGAGAAAAAACACAGAACTGGAGAAACTTTCCAACAACTTGAAGTGCAAAAACACTGAGGTGCAGATGTTAAAGCAGCAACTAGAGAAAACAAACAAAGACCTGCAGTGTACACTTCAAGAAGTCGAGAGAAGTCAGCAGCTACAAGACACACACAACAAATTACAACAGAGTTATACAGAGATGCACGAGGCAAAGCTTATGCAGGAGGCCAAATGTAAAGAACTGAAAGAAAGGCTCGAAGAAAAACAAGCCAAATTAGAAGAAGTGGAGACAACATGCAGGAAACTTGAGAAGGAAAATACACAAACAATTGATGAGTTAAGAACGCTCATCCTAGAGAAAAAAGTGCTCGTGGAAAAGATCATGGAAAAGAAGAAAAAACGCTTCCGCTTCTTCTGGAGAAAGAGCACTCCTGCTTTTTCTACTTTTTCTACTTTTTCTTCTGCTGATGTGACCCCGTCTTCCTCCTCCACCGCTGCATCGTAATTTTCACCTCTCCTCTCCTCTCCCTTTCTCTCCTGACACCTCTCCCTCCCCTATTTCCCTTTAACTCCTAACACCCGTCCCATCTCCCCCCCCCCCCCCCCTCTCTCTCTATCACCCTCACCCCCAACCAGTCCCGGCAGCTGACTGCGCCCTCTAGAGCCTGGTTCTGTCATAGGTTTCTTCCTTTAAAGGGAGTTTTTCCTATCCACTGTCGCACCCAGTGCTTGCTCAGAGGGCATTGTTGGGGTTCTCCCTTTCTCCCCTTTTCTATCCCTTTCCTTTACCCTCTTCTTTACCCCCCCCCCCCCTTTTCTATTTCCCCCCCTTTTCTATTTCCTTAATAATTTAATAATAAACACAATTGGCTACATTTTAAATGTGTCTGATCAACGTCTTCATTCAAGAATGAATTGTCTTTCTCACGGAGTCATGTGTATTTTGTGCTTTCTTCGGGCTGGTGATCCCCGCGGTCGTTCAGCCCCGGAGTCCAGAGTTTTAGTGTTTTAATCACATTTAGTGTTACATTTCAGATCACCACAATAGGATATCCATAATTTAGGATTCAGGCATTTGTTTTAGTTCAATATCGTAATCATTCTATGACTGAGTAGTTTACAGAACCTTCAGTCAGCAGCAATAACTTCTGTTGGAGGTATTTGTTCTTATTTTTTATTATTTTGAAATTAGTTAAAGTTTGTTGTTAGTTTACTTATATTTTGGGGTTTATTTACAAGGTTATTTGTAGGTTAATATTTGTTTCAATGTTTTGTTTGTTTGATGTTGCCTTGTTAAATTAATCAATCAATCAATCAATCAATCTTTATTTATAAAGCACTTTTCATACAACCCCCCCCCCCCCCCCCCCACACACACACACACACACGCGCGCGCACACTTAAAAAGTAAAATTGGACTGGGTACGCATGAGCCAAGTGAGGAAACACTATCATGGCGAGCGGAAGCCGGTCACAGACCGCAGCCTCCAGGCTGGGCACACAGCAGAAGGGAGGCAAAGAAGCCCCCCAGCCAGGCTGAGAGGACCCCCAGAGCCCCAGCAGCCACGGTCGATCACAGACCCGGTGCAGAGAGCGCCCTCCGAGGAAACACTGGAGATATGACACAATAGGATATATACTGGGTAAAAAGATCAAATAAATAAGAACGGGATACAATATAAATATAAATATAAATAGAGTAAGAAGATTAAAAAATGAATAAGAATAAAATCAATAAATATTAGGTAAAACCTAAATTAACAATAGAATAACAGGATAGAATAAATAAGCGTAAAATAAATAAACGTTAAGTAAAAGCTAAATTAAAAAGGTGGGTCTTGAGCCTGTTCTTAAAAACATGTACGTTCTCTGCGGCCCTGAGCTCCTCCGGCAGGCTGTTCCACAGACGAGGACCATACCGCTGAAAAGCTGCCTCTCCGTGAGTATGTGTCCTGACTTTAGGGACAATCAAAAGGCCAGTACCAGAGGACCTCAAGGTCCGCGAGGGTTCATATGGTAAAAGCAGATCTGAGAGATAAGAAGGCCCAAGACCATTAAGACATTTAAAAACCAATAAAAGAACTTTAAAATCGATCCTGAAACACACGGGGAGCCAGTACAGCGATTCTAAAACCGGTGTAATGTGGGCCCGCCCTCTCGTCTTCGTCAGCACACGAGCTGCAGAGTTTTGTAAAAGTTGTAAAGTTGAAATATTCTTTTTAGGAAGACCAGAGAGCAGGGCATTACAGTAATCAATGCGACTGGTAATAAAAGCATGCATCAACATCTCCGTGTTGGCCCGAGAGAGAATAGGGCGGACTCTGGCTATATTTTTTAGATGATAAAATCCAATTTTGGTTACATGTTTAATATGTGGGATAAAACCAAGCTCAGAGTCAAAAACAACACCCAGGTTTTTCACTTGTAGCGAAGGACATAGTGAAAATGCCTGTAATTTAGACAAGAGTTTCTCTCTCTGAGCCTCAGGACCGACGATTAAAACTTCAGTTTTGTCCTGGTTAAGCTGTAAAAAGTTTTCTGCCATCCAAGATCTTATATCTAAAATACAGTTAAAAAGGGCATCCATTGGTCTGGTGTCATCAGGAGACACGGAAATGTACAGCTGAGTGTCATCAGCGTAACTGTGAAAGTTCACTCCATGCCTCCTGATGACACCACCGAGAGGGAGCATATACAAATTAAAAAGTACAGGGCCTAAAACTGACCCTTGAGGCACACCACATTAGTCAGTAAAAGCTGTAGGGCCATTTTGTTTCTATAAATAAAGAGACTGGTATAGGAACAAAAAACGCAACTTTAAAGTTTGGACAGTGGACTTCTTTTGCCTGCGTACGAAATATTATCTCAGTGCAGCAGTGGCTTGTGGACTCTTAATTGTGAGATGTTTGGTTTGTCAAACAAAAGGAATTGCCACTACAACTTCAATTCATTGACATTTGCAAGCATTCCTTTATACACAGCATTTCAGTCAGGTTGAGGTCTGGACTTCCATGCTGTAGATTTGCTGCTGTGCTTGGGGTCATTATCCTGTTGCATGGCCTAATTTAGGAGAAGCTTTAGCTGTCGGACAGGTGGCCTCACATTTGACTCTAGAAAACTCTGGCATACAGAGGATTTCGCCGACTGCAAGGTGCCTATCTCTTGTAGCTGCAGAACAAGCTTAAATCAAAAAATTATCCACTGCTACGAATCCTGGGATAGGGTGGGCCATGAAGGATACACCCGAACCATCCTTCAAATCCAGGTAAAAGGAGGAGGCATTTGTGGGTCACATTTGGAGCAGCCTTTGTCACCTTGCTGTGATGTGATCAGCTATTAACGGCAGGCTCTGAATCACAAAACAACCACAATGGACCAAAGTGCTGTACAGTACTGAAAATTAAAAAATAAATAAATAAATAAATCTACAATGTGTTGTACAGAAGATTAAATACATAAAAACAAATAGAAAGAAAAACCACAGAAAAGGAAAAATAAAATAAAAAACTGTATACAAATAAATAAACAATAAAAGAAAATCAGCTGGAGTCTATTCCAGCTGTCACCAGGGTGTCAGCTAACACACAGACAACCAGTTGCACTCACATTCATACCTATGGACAATTTAGAGTTTCCACACAATCACAGGAGAACATGCAAACTCCACACAGAAAGACCCACAATTTCATACCATAAGGTCACCAGTCTCCCAGCAATTCATTTCTCATATATTTGCCCAACAACTTCACAAAAGCTGGAGAATTTATTGCGGGACCATGTACTCTCATGTGCCTCTTCATTTTCTCAACAAATGAAATCATTTCTCTTTTAACACATAAACAGTGTGGATGCTGAAGAGCTTCATCTGTCATGGAGGTGACCAATAACCCAATGGTCACTCTGACAAAGCTCCAGCATTGCTGTGTGGAGTATGGAGAACCTTTAAGAAGGACAGAGGCTGTATCCCAATTCAGGGTCTGCAGCCTTAAAGGCTGCATTTTAAGGCCGATTACGTCACAGTGGCGCGCCGAAGGCTGCTCGAAATGCGGCCCTCAAATGCATCCTTCATTTCCCTGAATTTTAATGCTGTGGCAGTGTAGACTTCGTGGTCCCATATATCCCACAATTCATAGCGCGGCAGTCGGTGTGGATAATTCTGCCGCAGACAGCAGAAGCGGAGCGGCCGAAGAGTAAACTGTGAAAAGTAAGTACTGAATATTATGTCACTTATTTATGTGTAAATGTTTAATAATGAGGAACATTAAAACATTACTGTTGGCCACATGTCAGCAGAGTTATTTGCCATTAGCGATGTTTGTACGTTCAGCTTTTACTTGCTTTTAAAGCCTTTAAAATATAATAATACAATAGTCGACCTTAATCTGACAGAGAATGTGATGATTTTGTGGATAATTAAAGTCAGTCATATATCCACAAACACAACAAGCTGAAAGTCAGTGATGCTGCTCGGTTTGCAGTCCTGAATATCACGGCACAAGCAGGATTCACTGCACTGTTAATGTTAACTATGTTGTATTGCTGCCTCTGTTCGGTGGTGTCGAGCCAAACGGACTTTAACGTGTGTTTGAACGAGCTGACGGTTCACTCGTTAAGCTGAAAGAAAGATGCTTTAATCACAGGAGTCACACGTGTGTCCACTGTACCATCTGGGAACTCTTCTTGTTTAGCACTCGTAATAACACAAACACTAAATCCTCCTGTTTGTAGCAGTGTATACACCTGAGACTGTCACCTGTCTGTCTGTCCTGCACTCTCTCTCTTATTTTCTCTCTGATTGTGTAATAAAAGTATGAACATGTGTTTATAAGTTACACTTGTGTTTGAATCCTGCAGCTTATCACACATTTGATTTCCATGTGTGACAACTGCAAGTGTCCAGAGTGAGGACAGACTGAGGGACCCACTGCTGCACATCATCTGTGAGGCTTTGCACCCCTGATGGTCCACCAGGACAAACTCAGCAGTGTGTGAGGAAGAGGAGGAGGAAGAGCCAGCAGCAGCTGACAGATGGAGAGAATAGACAGACTGTTCCCTGTTTGTGAAGGACTGCTAGAAAAGTTTAGAATAACTAATTGTCTGTCCTGAATCAGTCTTATTAGGTAATGTTCAAATAATGTTATCATCCCAGTGTTTTCAGTGTGGGAGAAAGTACTCAGGGCCTTCAAGTTACACACTATGAAAGGCAGCAACAAGTTTAATATTCAGAAACTTAAAGTATGTATCAGCAGCAGAATGGAGCTAAAAATAAATGTTTGTTTCAGTTTTATGAAGCTTTGAGTATTTTGGATTAGTAGCACTGCTGTTTGTGTTGCATCATATTGCTGTAATTGTTTATATGCTTTATATATTCTGAGGTAAGTTGATCTATAGTGTTACATCATATTCTATAAGGATGTTATGTGTTTGTATACTTTCTGCCCAGTTTGACCCATTTAGCAGAAGTCAGCCTGTTTAAGGCTCTGATATCTATTCTGTATGACTTAAAGCAGTTATGACATGGTCTGATTTTCTCACCCAATAAAGGAATATTTAATATATCAGTCTACTCTTCATTCTATCAGACAGTTATCACAGCTCGTACATTTGCTTTTTACACATACAGTGGGGCAAAAAAGTATTTAGTCAGCCACCGATTGTGCAAGTTCCCCCACTTAAAATGATGACAGAGGTCAGTAATTTGCACCAGAGGTACACTTCAACTGTGAGAGACAGAATGTGAAAAAAAAAATCCATGAATTCACATGGTAGGATTTGTAAAGAATTTATTCGTAAATCAGGGTGGAAAATAAGTATTTGGTCACCTCAAACAAGGAAAATCCCTGGCTCTCACAGACCTGTAACGTCTTCTGTAAGAAGCTTTTCTGCCCCCCACTCGTTACCTGTATGAATGGCACCTGTTTGACCTCATCATCTGTATAAAAGACACCTGTCCACAGCCTCAACCAGTCAGACTCCAAACTCCACCATGGCCAAGACCAAAGAGCTTTCGAAGGACACCAGGAAAAGAATTGTAGACCTGCACCAGACTGGGAAGAGTGAATCTACAATAGGCAAGCAGCTTGGTGTGAAAAAATCAACTGTGGGAGCAATCATCAGAAAATGGAAGACATACAAGACCACTGATAATCTCCCTCGATCTGGGGCTCCACGCAAGATCTCACCCCGTGGGGTCAAAATGATCATGAGAACGGTGAGCAAAGATCCCAGAACCACACGGGGGGACCTGGTGAATGACCTGCAGAGAGCTGGGACCAAAGTAACAAAGGTCACCATCAGTAACACACTACAACGGCAGGGAATCAAATCCCGCAGTGCCAGACGTGTTCCGCTGCTGAAGCCAGTGCATGTCCAGGCCCGTCTGAAGTTTGCCAGAGAGCACATGGATGATACAGCAGAGGATTGGGAGAATGTCATGTGGTCAGATGAAACCAAAGTAGAACTTTTTGGTATAAACTCAACTCGTCGTGTTTGGAGGAAGAAGAATACTGAGTTGCATCCCAAGAACACCATACCTACTGTGAAGCATGGGGGTGGAAACATCATGCTATGGGGCTGTTTTTCTGCCAAGGGGACAGGACGACTGATCCGTGTTAAGGACAGAATGAATGGGGCCAAGTATCGTGAGATTTTGAGCCAAAACCTCCTTCCATCAGTGAGAACTTTGAAGATGAAACGAGGCTGGGTCTTCCAACATGACAATGATCCAAAACACACCGCCCGGGCAACAAAGGAGTGGCTCCGTAAGAAGCATTTGAAAGTCCTGGAGTGGCCTAGCCAGTCTCCAGACCTCAACCCCATAGAAAATCTGTGGCGGGAGTTGAAAGTCCGTGTTGCTCGGCGATAGCCCCAAAACATCACTGCTCTTCAGAAGATCTGCATGGAGGAATGGGCCAAAATACCAGCTACTGTGTGTGCAAACCTGGTAAAGACCTATAGTAAACGTTTGACCTCTGTTATTGCCAACAAAGGTTATGTTACAAAGTATTGAGTTGTATTTTTGTTATTGACCAAATACTTATTTTCCACCCTGATTTACGAATAAATTCTTTTAATATCCTACCATGTGAATTCATGGATTTTTTTTTTTTCACATTCTGTCTCTCACAGTTGAAGTGTACCTCTGGTGCAAATTACTGACCTCTGTCATCATTTTAAGTGGGGGAACTTGCACAATCGGTGGCTGACTAAATACTTTTTTGCCCCACTGTATATGTAAGCATTGAGCCAAATTTAGTAATGCCAACATACTGAAGGAACAACATTTGTCTCTTTTATATAATACATCTATATATACACTGTCAAAGATACTTGAGTGTCTTTGAGTGAAGATTTAAGGTGATGGGACATAAATAGCTGCAACTTGAATCTTTACTGAAGCTCAGTATTTGACACAGAGTTCACTCACATGTGCTGTACCAGTGTACCTGCACATGTGATGTGACAATAGAAGTGATTTGATTTGAGAGTTAAAACTCACTGCTGTAATAACTAATAATGATTAATATAATAACTATAATATTGGCCATCTCATATTTACACTGACTTTAGTCTCATGAACAACATTAGCTAATTGTTATTTACTAGCTAATCTTATATTAATTTTTCCCCACGCTGCCACCTACAGAAGTTCTCTGACGACTCTGCCATAGTCGGCCTCATCACGGGTGAGGACGACTCAGAGTACAGACAGTTGATTCTGGACTTTGTTGACTGGTGTCAGCAGAACCACCTGCTGATCAACGCCGGGAAAACGAAGGAGTTGGTGGTGGACTTCCGGAGACGCAGACCCACCACACTGACACCGGTGAACATCCAGGGAGTGGACATTGAGATAGTGGACTCTTATAGATACCTGGATGTTCACCTGAATAATAAACTGGACTGGAGCCACAACACTGAAGCTCTTTACAGGAAGGGTCAGAGCAGACTCCACCTGCTGAGGCGGCTGAGGTCATTTGGAGTCCAGGGAGCGCTTTTAAAGACCTTCTATGACTCTGTGGTGGCATCTGTCACTTTTTACAGTGTTGTATGTTGGAGCAGCAGTTTATCGGCAGCTGAGAGGAAGAGGTTGGATAAACTCATCAGGAAGGCCAGCTCTGTTCTGGGGTGCACCCTGGACCCAGTACAGGTGGTGGGAGACAGAAGGACTCTGGCCAAAATAACATCTCTGATGGACAGAGTCTCCCACCCCATGTATGTAGATGTTGCTGAACTGCAGAGCTCCTTCAGTGACAGACTGCTGCATCCTAGATGCATGAAGGAGCGTTTCCGCAGGTCCTTCCTCCCTGCAGCTGTCAGACTGTACACAGCAAATTCAAAAGTGTTAAATGTTTTGGTGTTAGTAGTCTTAGAGTTAATTTTACTCTAAGTAGAGTCACATTCTTTTAATGTAACTCTGAGGTGTAAAATGATAGTAGTTAAAATCAAGTGTTAAAAATGAGTGTTTCTATTTCAAATCTGGAGGTGTTACAATGGAAACATTAACTCTTGACCTCTTAACTCTGAACTCCTACAGGGGCTATGACACTAATAGAGTAAATTCACAGACTCCGCCCCCAGCACGGCTCCAATCGAAGCTGAAGTGAAGCGGTTTCAGAACATTTTGCTCTACATATTTGAGTTGTTTGCCATGCTTGGTAAGTCATGTTTTCAAAGATTGTTTCAATTATTGTTATTAGCTTTTACTTCTGTGGCTCTTTGGAGTTGAGACAAAGCTGTGTGAAAGGCATTAGCCGTGTTGCTCGCTGATAGCACGCTCGCTGTTTTAGCTAGCTGAAAGGTATTGTTTGCGGGCAAATACCACAGCCTTGAAAAAAAGCTTGCATGTGAATTTTCAGTTAAATTTTTTGGTCAAATTCACCTAAAACAATGTCTAGAATGTGAAATGTTTGTATAATGGTGCTACTTGAAGCCTGAAAACGATCTCCCATAAAAAACGAGCAAACAGCAGTAGCAGACGTCCTGACTGGGTTCTACGTTAGCATTTAGATCCCTCCAGAGTTTTGTGCACACAGTTTAGGTAAAAATGAAAAAGGTTGAGGTTTTACATTTAGTTCAGTATTACCTGTTGCCTTTTTTTTTTTTTTTACTGTGCTGCAATTGATTTGTGCCATTAATTAGTGTCAACTAATTTTTATTCAATCTCCACACAGGATATGCTTGTGAAGATGGAATATGGGGGAGAGCAGAAGTGCGTTGCAGTTCCACAAAGTGATGAATGAAGGACATGCATATTGTATTTTGTATTTATTGAAATAAGTGATGAGAATGCTGTTATTTGCATTTACCAGCTCACCTATGTCAGACCTTTTGATAAACAAAATTCATGTACACTGTTACATCTTTCAGAAAATGCTTTGAAATTGTGGCGCACAGTTCAGAATAAATGTTTTTCAAAAACCATTGCATCTTTTTAGTAAATGTTTATTTCCAAAAGAAATTTCTAGAAGTTCAGAACAGTAAAATTCCCACTTTTTAGAATTAATTAGAAGATAACTCTTACGTAGTTAAACTAAAATACTCTTTGAGAGTTAATATATAAACTCTTAACACCAAGTGTTAAATTATAAACTCCAGACAGATTTGGTGTTTAACACTAAATCAGAGTTAATGTACCAACTCTCCAAAAAGAGTTAAATTAACACTCTCTGGTGTGGACCCATATAGACACTTTAATAGTGTTGAAATCAAATCTGACAGTGTTAATTTGGACATGCTGGATTTGCTGTGTACAATCTGAACTGCTCCCAACAAACAGATGTTTACATCAATGCTGTAACTGCAATAATTAACCAATTCACACTACAACCTGGTTAGCCTCTTACCTGTAATTATTTTTATTTAATTTAATAACTGTACAGTACTGTGTTTATAGTAACCATTGTCCTTAATGTAAATATGTAAGAAAAATTGTGTATGTTTCTGTTCCGTGTCCTGTTTGTATATTTGTCTCTTTGGCAGCTGTTACAACCAAATTTCCCCGTGTGGCACAATTAAAGGATTATTCTATTCTTCTATTCTTATATGACTGTTCAGTACAGAAATGAAGCCCAACAATCATGTTTTACAGTCCTGTGGTCTCAGCCTCAGATACTTATCAAATCACACAAAGCTTATGTAGAAACAAACAAATGAACAAAATATGTTCTCCTTCATTTCTGTCAACCACACGTTTCCAGCTATCATGGTTGCTAGGCAACCTGGGCAGCGCGACGGAGGCTAGACCGTCCCATTTCACAAGCTTCTCACTTCCGGCCTTAGCGGTCTTTGAGTACGCGGCCCTTGAGGACCGTTGAGGCTGCGTACTTTAAGGCTGCAGACCCTGAATTGGGATACAGCCACACTGAACTCTAAATGGTGCAATCTACCTATGCCCACCTCACGTGCCTAGCCCCTCAACAAGCGGCCGCACCTCCACTAAAGCAATAAAACAAAGCATAAAACGTTAAACAAATTAGTAAAAGAGATCTACATAAAACAAATACACCCCAAGTTACTGTTCTTTATAAAAGCATCACATAACAAACAAACAGCATAAGACAAGACAGCAGCAGCCATGGCACAATCCACTCTCTAAAGGGCAATACTAAAATGAGTAGCTTTCCTGAGGAGCTCTGCAGTGCTTAGCTGCCTAATGCTCTCAGCCCCTTTGGATGGGAAAAGACTGCCAAATGCCTCCGTGTGGTAGTGAAGCACAGCTGTTTCTTATAAGGCCGCTAATTATCAGCTGGGAAGGTGTGGATGGTAGTGCTGCATTTGTGGACATCACGTAAAATCCTTCCCCAGAATCTACTTCACTACAGTAGAGTGTCCAGATGGAAGCCACTCTTCATTAAAAAGGCACATAACACTTAACTTGGAGTTTCACAGAAGGCACCTGAAAGACTTTCACACCATAAGAAACAAAATTCTCTGGCTCTTCTGTGAGCTAGCTTCATGAGCTTCATGTTGTAATGATATTCATATTATATTAGTATAAAATAAAAATAGATACAATTAAAACTATGGATTTTCAAACAACAAAAAGACAGCTGCCCAACGCTCAAAGCAATTTACAATTCCACTATTCCTTCAGTCTCACATTCACACAGTGGAGTAGGCAAGCCACAGTTGTTGCCACAACTGACCTGGGACAGACTGACAGAAGCGAGGCTGCTATATCGCGCCATCATCAGTAGGCGGTAGGTGAAGAGTCTTGCCCAAGGACACAACGACCAAGACAGACAGAGCTGGGGATCGAACCAGCAACCTCCCAGTTACAAGAATTGTTTACCCACTGACAAACATTTCAAGTTCTACTAAATTAAAAAACAATGTGGTAACCTGATTATGATTCAAAAAGAATTATTAACAACACTTCTTGTAATGGTGTTAAAATCAACCCAGATTTTATTTTCAAATGCAAAAAGTTAAAGAAAATCAGCCAACATACTGGACACAATTGTCAGCATAATTGTTTATTGTTCAACACAATAAACAAATATACTGTCACCATTGTTACTGATATTGAAAGCTTATTGATAATTTGTCCAAATGTAGCGAGTAAAAGCCACCGAGTAACCGCTAAGAGCCCAGAATAAACGGGACAAGAGGGTCAATATCAGTCAGATATGTTAAAATTTATTATTTTAAAAGAACACAAAGGGTTTGCAAAAAAAAAAGCCTAAAACATCAAAATGGAAAAGGTCACTAACGACCACAAGATAGTGTTATTGGTGCAACCTGCCAGCAATGCAACTATCACCTGAGGGCTTGCTCCACCCCGGTGGTCCCAGATGCTCGTTGCTTTAAAAGAAACAAATCCACCCCAAAGAAATACGAGCCGAACAGAACACTTATCGCATGCACTAAGTGTTTTAGTTCAGGCAATAATCGGTGGCACTAAAATCACTCTTAATAAAACTTACTCACTGCAAATCCACACAGAGCACCTCTAAAAGACCTACGTCCCCTAAGGTAAGAGCCCAGCTCAGGGATTGCACATTGCCCGACTAATATTGCACCAGCCCAGTAAAAATAAAAACAAACCCAGCATAAAAAAACAGTTTTAAAAGGTGACCCTACTAAAACCAAAAACGCAACAAAACAGGAGGAGGAAAAAACAGTGACAAGTTCACATGTGCAGCCTGCCCTGCAGGAGGCAATACAATATAAATTAGATTATAGTGCATAAATATACTTTTTTAATGTCAAATATATTAAGTTAACATACCTCCAGCAGACAACTGTGTTTGCTGCACACCTGGCTTATCTTGGCTTATCGTCTAAAATCACTACTAAAAACATAAAATACAATAAACATCAAATACATTTCAACAAATTTTTAAAAAGCACTAAAAGAAAAATTGCCTGCACCTCGAACCTCTGCTGTAGAGGTTTAAAACAACCATTTGTGTGGCAGACAACTAAAACTTCTCAGGCTCCTCACCTACTCACACAACCATTGTTCACAGCAGCTCGTCAGTGGAAATAAAGAGCACCTGCTGCTACTTCCTCTTTTATACCCTCCATTGTGTCCCCTGGGTCCTAAAGCCTCCCCAATTACACAAGTAAAGAATGCCCTCTCACAAATGTCATGTGACAACCTCATTGGCTTACAGAATTGTGATGTCACACACATTTAGAATCTTACCACCACTTTGATCCTTTGATCCTTTGATCCTAAAACCCTTAAATAGGCGTGAGACGCAACAACTTTTAGTCCGTTATTCGCAGCATTGATGTTTGCAGCATTCAAACGAACGTTCGCCAGAGAAGCCTTTTTTGAATCCTTTTCAGAGTCACTGTTAACAGATTAGAAACATGTCTCCAAGAAAACAGAAAAAAAGAGAAAAAGTAAAGCCCAGCGCTCCTCTTTGCAATCGAGAAGAAAACGATCAACTGCAGAAGATGTGCTTGGAAGAAATGCGTGAGGAAAATCTCATGAACAATCACAATACGCGACACCCGCTCCAGCCAGAGTACACCAGTTACGTCTGGGAAAGTTTTTTTAAACAACGAGCGCAGATTATCTCCCTGACAGAGCAATATGAGAGAAGGACCGCTGAAGTAGATAGACTGTTCAGCCAGCTTCTTGAAAAGGAAGATATTCAAAAGGAGAAAGAAATGGAACTCCTAGACATGCGGGGAAGGAACTTTGAGCTCCAAGCAAAGCTTAATAAAGTACAAGAAAAACCAACAGAAGAAATCCTCCAACAGAAGAAAAACGAGAAAGACAAGGAAAAAAAGATTCAGGAGCTGAGTGTAAAGCTTGATGAAGCTCTGCGAAAAAATCAAGAACTCCTCCAAGAGAAGAAACAACTGGTCATAAAACTCCAAGGCACTGAGATAAATGAAAAAGTGCTGAAAGGAAGGGTTGAGTTTCTTAAAAAGAAAGCGCAACAGACCATGAAAAAGGAAGATACGGATTGCAAGCTTCAGGACAGCGAGCAACACAAGGAAGCCTTGCAAATAAAGCTTGATGAAGCTTTGCAAAAAAATCAAGAACTCCTCCAAGAAAAAGAACAAATGGACATAAAGCAGCGCAAACTGCAAGGCATGGAGGAAAAGTACAAAGGACTTCAGGCAAAGCTTGATAAAACACTGAACAAAAATAAAGAGTTGCTTCAAGAAAAAAAGCAACTAGAAATTAAACAGAAAGAAATGGACTCCAAGCTTGAAGGCGTGGAGGAAAAATACACCGCGCTGAAAATAAAGCTTGATAAAACAGTGCAAAGAAATAAGGATTTCCGACAAGACAAAGAACAGCATGACACGAAACAGAAAGATCTGGATTGTGAGCTTCAGAACATCAAGAAACACAACCAAGGTTTGCAAGTAATGCTTGATGAAGCTCTGCAAAAAAATAAAGAAATCCTTGAAGAGAAAGAAAAACTGGACATAAACCAGAGAGGTATGCAGGAAAAATACGGAGCGCAGCAGGTAAAGCTTGATGAAGCTCTGCACAAATATCAAGAGCTGCTTCAAGACAAAGAACAACGGGAAATAAAGCAGAAAGAAGAAAAACAAATTCTCCAGGACTCTGAGAGGAAACACCAACAGCTGCAAGACCGTTATAACAAACTGAACTCCAAAACAACTGAGCTGGAGGGGGAAAAGAAAAAAGTGCAAAAACAATGCTCAGAGGTGCAGAGTAAGCTCAGTGACATGCTGAGAAAAAACACAGAACTGGAGAAACTTTCCAACAAGTTGAAGTGCAAAAACACTGAGGTGCAGATGTTAAAGCAGCAACTAGAGAAAACAAACAAAGACCTGCAGTGTACACTTCAAGAAGTCGAGAGAAGTCAGCAGCTACAAGACACACACAACAAATTACGACAGAGTTATACAGAGATGCACGAGGCAAAGCTTATGCAGGAGGCCAAATGTAAAGAACTGAAAGAAAGGCTCGAAGAAAAACAAGCCAAATTAGAAGAAGTGGAGACAACATGCAGGAAACTTGAGAAGGAAAATACACAAACAATTGATGAGTTAAGAACGCTCATCCTAGAGAAAAAAGTGCTCGTGGAAAAGATCATGGAAAAGAAGAAAAAACGCTTCCGCTTCTTCTGGAGAAAGAGCACTCCTGCTTTTTCTACTTTTTCTACTTTTTCTTCTGCTGATGTGACCCCGTCTTCCTCCTCCACCGTTGCATCGTAATTTTCACCTCTCCTGTCCTCACCTCTCCCTTTCTCTCCTGACACCTCTCCCTCCCCTATTTCCCTTTAACTCCTAACACCGGTCCCATCTCTCCCCCGGCCCCCCCCCCCCCCCTCTCTCTCTCTCTCTTTCACCCTCACCCCCAACCAGTCCCGACAGTTGACTGCGCCCTCTAGAGCCTGGTTCTGTCATAGGTTTCTTCCTTTAAAGGGAGTTTTTCCTATCCACTGTCACACCCAGTGCTTGCTCAGAGGGCATTGTTGGGGTTCTCCCCCCCCCCCCCCCTTCACCCTCACCCCCCCCTTCACCCTCACCCCCCAACCAGTCCCGACAGCTGACTGCGCCCTCTAGAGCCTGGTTCTGTCATAGGTTTCTTCCTTTAAAGGGAGTTTTTCCTATCCACTGTCGCACCCAGTGCTTGCTCAGAGGGCATTGTTGGGGTTCTCTCCCCCCCCCCCCCCTCCCCTTCACCCTCACCCCCCAACCAGTCCCGACAGCTGACTGCGCCCTCTAGAGCCTGGTTCTGTCATAGGTTTCTTCCTTTAAAGGGAGTTTTTCCTATCCACTGTCGCACCCAGTGCTTGCTCAGAGGGCATTGTTGGGGTTCTCCCTTTCTCCCTTTCTCTATCCCTTTCCTTTTCCCTCTTCTCCCCCCCCCCCCTTTTCTACCCCCCCCCCCCTTTTCTATTTCCTTAATAATTTAATAATAAACACAATTGGCAACATTTTAAATGTGTCTGATCAACGTCTTCATTCAAGAATGAATTGTCTTTCTCACGGAGTCATGTGTATTTTGTGTTTTCCTCGGGCTGGTGATCCCAGCGGTCGTTCAGCCCCGGAGTCCAGAGTTTTAGTGTTTTAATCACATTTAGTGTTACATTTCAGATCACCACAATAGGATATCCATAATTTAGGATTCAGGCATTTGTTTTAGTTCAATATCGTAATCATTCTATGACTGAGTAGTTTACAGAACCTTCAGTCAGCAGCAATAACTTCTGTTGGAGGTATTTGTTCTTATTTTTTATTATTTTGAAATTAGTTAAAGTTTGTTGTTAGTTTACTTATATTTTGGGGTTTATTTACAAGGTTATTTGTAGGTTAATATTTGTTTCAATGTTTTGTTTGTTTGGTGTTGCCTTGTTAAATTAATCAATCAATCAATCAATCAATCAATCTTTATTTATAAAGCACTTTTCATACAAACCCCCCCCCCCCCCCCCCCCCCCCCCCCCCACACACACACACACACACACACACACGCGCGCGCACACTTAAAAAGTAAAATTGGACTGGGTACGCATGAGCCAAGTGAGGAAACACTATCATGGCGAGCGGAAGCCGGTCACAGACCGCAGCCTCCAGGCTGGGCACACAGCATGAGGGAGGCAAAGAAGCCCCCCAGCCAGGCTGAGAGGACCCCCAGAGCCCCAGCAGCCACGGTCGATCACAGACCCGGTGCAGAGAGCGCCCTCCGAGGAAACACTGGAGATATGACACAATAGGATATATACTGGGTAAAAAGATAAAATAAATAAGAACGGGATACAATATAAATATAAATATAAATAGAGTAAGAAGATTAAAAAATGAATAAGAATAAAATCAATAAATATTAGGTAAAACCTAAATTAACAATAGAATAACAGGATAGAATAAATAAGCGTCAAATAAATAAACGTTAAGTAAAAGCCAAATTAAAAAGGTGGGTCTTGAGCCTGTTCTTAAAAACATGTACGTTCTCTGCGGCCCTGAGCTCCTCCGGCAGGCTGTTCCACAGACGAGGACCATACCGCTGAAAAGCTGCCTCTCCGTGAGTATGTGTCCTGACTTTAGGGACAATCAAAAGGCCAGTACCAGAGGACCTCAAGGTCCGCGAGGGTTCATATGGTAAAAGCAGATCTGAGAGATAAGAAGGCCCAAGACCATTAAGACATTTAAAAACCAATAAAAGAACTTTAAAATCGATCCTGAAACACACGGGGAGCCAGTGCAGCGATTCTAAAACCGGTGTAATGTGGGCCCGCCCTCTCGTCTTCGTCAGCACACGAGCTGCAGAGTTTTGTAAAAGTTGTAAAGTTGAAATATTCTTTTTAGGAAGACCAGAGAGCAGGGCATTACAGTAATCAATGCGACTGGTAATAAAAGCATGCATCAACATCTCCGTGTTGGCCCGAGAGAGAATAGGGCGGACTCTGGCTATATTTTTTAGATGATAAAATCCAATTTTGGTTACATGTTTAATATGTGGGATAAAACCAAGCTCAGAGTCAAAAACAACACCCAGGTTTTTCACTTGTAGCGAAGGACATAGTGAAAATGCCTGTAATTTAGACAAGAGTTTCTCTCTCTGAGCCTCAGGACCGACGATTAAAACTTCAGTTTTGTCCTGGTTAAGCTGTAAAAAGTTTTCTGCCATCCAAGATCTTATATCTAAAATACAGTTAAAAAGGGCATCCATTGGTCTGGTGTCATCAGGAGACACGGAAATGTACAGCTGAGTGTCATCAGCGTAACTGTGAAAGTTCACTCCATGCCTCCTGATGACACCACCGAGAGGGAGCATATACAAATTAAAAAGTACAGGGCCTAAAACTGACCCTTGAGGCACACCACATTAGTCAGTAAAAGCTGTAGGGCCATTTTGTTTCTATAAATAAAGAGACTGGTATAGGACCAGCATGCACTGGGGTGGGCCTATGGTTTTTTAGCAGAGCAGGAGAAGCAGCAGGAAGTAACAAAAAATGGATCTTGTTATTGCTTGCCAAACTGGATAAAATAAACCATAAAAACGCAACTTTAAAGTTTGGACAGTGGACTTCTTTTGCCTGCTACGAAATATTATCTCAGTGCAGCAGTGGCTTGTGGACTTTTAATTGTGGGATGTTTGGTTTGTCAAACAAAAGGAATTGCCACCACAATTTCAATTCATTGACATTTGCAAGCATTCCTTTATACACAGCATTTCAGTCAGGTTGAGGTCTGGACTTCCATGCTGTAGATTTGCTGCTGTGCTTGGGGTCATTATCCTGTTGCATGGCCTAATTTAGGAGAAGCTTTAGCTGTCGGACAGGTGGCCTCACATTTGACTCTAGAAAACTCTGGCATACAGAGGATTTCGTCGACTGCAAGGTGCCTATCTCTTGTAGCTGCAGAACAAGCTTAAATCAAAAAATTATCCACTGCTACGAATCCTGGGATAGGGTGGGCCATGAAGGATACACCCGAACCATCCTTCAAATCCAGGTAAAAGGAGGAGGCATTTGTGGGTCACATTTGGAGCAGCCTTTGTCACCTGGCTGTGATGTGATCAGCTATTAACGGCAGCCTCTGAATCACAAAACAACCACAATGGACCAAAGTGCTGTACAGTACTGAAAATTAAAAAATAAATAAATAAATAAATCTACAATGTGTTGTACAGAAGATTAAATACATAAAAACAAATAGAAAGAAAAACCACAGAAATGAAGGATAAATAAAAAACTGTATACAAATAAATAAACAATAAAAGAAAATCAGCTGGAGTCTATCCCAGCTGTCACCAGGGTGTCAGCTAACACACAGACAACCAGTTGCACTCACATTCATACCTATGGACAATTTAGAGTTTCCACACAATCACAGGGGAACATGCAAACTCCACACAGAAAGACCCACAATTTCATACCATAAGGTCACCAGTCTCCCAGCAATTCATTTCTCATATATTTGCCCAACAACTTCACAAAAGCTGGAGAATTTATTGCGGGACCATGTACTCTCATGTGCCTCTTCATTTTCTCAACAAATGAAATCATTTCTCTTTTAACACATAAACAGTGTGGATGCTGAAGAGCTTCATCTGTCATGGAGGTGACCAATAACCCAATGGTCACTCTGACAAAGCTCCAGCATTGCTGTGTGGAGTATGGAGAACCTTTAAGAAGGACAATGACTTCTGCAGCTCTCTGCCAATTAGGCCTGTGCGGTAGTGTGGTGGCGCGAATGAGGGATAACCGTAACTAAAATGTTGACAACGCCACCTGGGGGAGGAAGTTACACCCCAGGAAAGATTCCTCTAGCCAATGTAAGTCTTACACTGGCTACCACAGCCCACAGACTCGTTATTAACAGCAGAGGTGAGACAGATGAATTTTACAAATCAAAATTTACTAAGAAGAACTACTAAAAGCATAGAATTGTAAAATCAGAAAGGTACCTAAGGTAGCAGGGTTGAGACGGCAGAATAGTTAATTAAAACACTTTATTAACAACTGATGATTAAAATGACCAGACTCCCTCCCAAGATGCCCTAAAACAATCACAGATTGATAAAAAATAAATAACTAAACAAAATAGTGGAGATCGGCCACTTGAGGAGGCAACCTACAGGGAGGAGTGCCCAAGGGTGCCACCTAGTGATGGCCCGCTTGAAGCTGACGCTCAGGTGCGTGTGTCAAAAAAACCAACACATTGCTTCAGAAGCACTGCGTCGAAGCTTGATTCGTTTAGCCAGAGTCACGTGATCAGTGACGTCCGAAGCTTCATTTAGAACCTAACTGATTCGGTATCTGATTCAATGGTTTATAAGGAAGTGAATCATTCGCGGGATTTGTGGAGTGTTTTGATGGTGACAGATAGCGAACCACTGATCATTCCACTGAGAGATTTGGAGCCAGCGAGCAATAGAGGAGGTCCTGTTGTGTGGGAGGATTTTGAGTTGATTTTTGTCAATCGGGTGGGTTTTCCAGCTTTGTGTTCTTGTTGTTTGCTTTTGTTTTGTGCATGTTTATTTTATCTGACAACGGGAAAAACTGAAAATGTCAAAAATCTGCTTTTCATAATATAAATATCATTAAATAACTTTAGAAAGACTTCTGACTCTTTACATTTAATGTTTTAAAAAGATACATTTTATGTTTTAAATAATCTTAAACTGTTAGTCTGCAAAATGTGCAGCAATTTAATTTATTTATTCTCTTTAGCTGATAGTTTGTGGGGCCCAGGTAGACTGTATAACTGCATCTCTACCAGTTTCTCTGCACTCCAGCCTATTCTGTGCCATGTGAAGGGATTTTCCTTAAGGCAGGAGAAATTATTTAAATATAAAAGGAACAGGTTGTAACGTGGTATTTTTCAATTATTGTATTTACCAACATCAAGACGTCACAAGCAAAGAAAGACCACACAATGGTGCATGTTTAAACAAGGAAAGTTTACTGGTCAAAATTATTTATTAAAGAAATAAAGATTTTTGTCTCCCCAAAAAATACACGTTTAAAGCAACACAACGGTGGACCAATATCAGACAAAATTCCACTCTGTAGAGTGGGCAATCATTACGAAGCAGTTGGTTTTATTTTGTGGATTCAAGCTGCTCTTCATATCTTTGGCCACCAGATGTCACCAGAGAGGACTGTGTTGAAAAGCTTCGAGTAATGAACCGTTTTTCAATACAAGCTTCAATGCTTCAGAAAGCTTTATTTGGCCATCACTAGTGCCACCAGTTACTCACCCGTGTAACTCCACTGCAGACCTCACTGTCACTCACACTGAACTCTAAATGGTGCAATCTACCTATGCCCACCTCACGTGCCTAGCCCCTCAACAAGCGGCCGCACCTCCACTAAAGCAATAAAACAAAGCATAAAACGTTAAACAAATTAATAAAAGAGATCTACATAAAACCAGAATGGACCAGCTGTGTGCTGAGGTGGGTGCTTTAAAACATGTAGTTAAACTACAGGCGGATGTCTGCGAGCAAGTCATGACCAATGCTGTGGAGGTCGACCACCGTGTGACTGCTCTTGAGTGTCGGCCCGAGGTACCGGCTGAGCCTGTTACGCTGAATGCTCAGGGGTCGGGGACCGCTTCCCACTTTCCCCTGGGGAAACACGCAGAGGAGCGGTGGGGGAGCCGAAGTAAAGGCGGCCCGCACGGAACGCAGGAAGCCGGAGCTTTGGCTGCTTCAAGGACTGGGACAAGCACAGTGTCAGCGTTTTGTCCGGAGATGTTGCTACGTGGTCAAGATCGGGCTCCGACGACAGCCTCAGGTCGTAATATGGAAACTACTGCAACGACGGAGGATCCCGTTGAGACAGTGCTTTCTACATGCTCCCCACAATGGAGTAAAGTTGTGAAAAATGGCAAGCCTCGTCACAAGCTGGAGAAGGTTAATGCGGGTTCAGGAATGCATGCTGTTACCACTGGACACAATAAGAGGCCTGGACCTGTATCGAGCACTGGAGCTGTGAGTACAATCAGAACTGTGAAAACTAAATTGGTGAGCGTGTTTGCCACTAAATTTGCCCTGGATGTAGATGCAGAAACTCTTGCTCTGCATTTGAGAGAGAAACTCAAAAGAGATGTGACCTGTCAAAAAATTGCTGGTAAACGTAGCAGGTTCGGCTCTTTCAAGGTTACTGCTGAATGTAATGATGTGGGTGAAATGTACAATCCTGAACTCTGGCCTGAAGGGGCTCTGGTCCGGCGTTTTTATGAACCTCGTAAGACCGGTACGGTGGTGCCAAGCTCAGGGGATCCAGCAGGGGAGATAACTGCGCCTTTTGGTACCAATGTATCAACATGAAGATGTCTATTAGGATATTATCTTACAACTGTCGTGGTCTACGTTTGGGACAGAGTGCAGGGGACAAAGCTCGACGGATTGTTGTGGACAGTCTGCTTGCAGAATGTGACATTTTATGCTTGCAGGAGACATGGTTGTCCAAACAGGACCTGGGAAAACTTAACTGTCTAAATGCAAGTTTTTTGGGAGTGGGGGAATCAACAACTGATCTCAGCACAGCTATAGTCAGAGGCAGAATACCTGGAGGGGTTGCTGTGCTCTGGGATAAAAAAATAGACCCTGTGATAAAGCCCATTAGACTGGATGTAGACTGGTGTATTGGTATACAATATACACAGAACAATAGTAGTTTTATCATTCTTAATATTTATACTCCCTATGAATCTTGTCAAAATGAGCAAGAATACCTCAGTAGGCTGGCTTTTATTAATGCATTTATTCAAGACAACGATACTTACAGCATATATGTTTTGGGTGATTTTAATGCTGATCTCACAGACAGCAGTTCTCGGTTTGCTAACCACTTAACTCACTTTTGTCAAGTTAATAATCTTATCTTGTCTACCAAAGTGTTACTGCCTGCAGATAGCTATACATACATAAGTGAAGCCTGGCATAGTACATCATGGCTGGACCACTGTATCTGTACAGCTGATGGGCATGCAGCTTTAGCAAACATGACTATTAGGTATGAGGTAACTGTGTCAGATCATATACCTTTTGGTTTTACTGTGAATGTGGAACAAATGCCAGCAACAACTGGGAATAATATTACTAATATTGCTACCAGTGTAAAATTAGACTGGTCAGCATGTAGTGAAGATGATTTCTTAGCTTAGTAATACCGATATACATCTGAACAACATTTCTTTGCCCAAAGAAGCTCTTTTGTGCAAGGATGTCAACTGTAAGAATGCTGTGCATAAACATTTACTCTGCTCCATGTATGATGATATAGTGACTGCTCTGTATGAAAGTGGTACACTGCTTGATAAACAATATAAGCATAAGAAACCTAACATCAGACCTGGCTGGAAAGAACATGTATCCATGTATCATGATGAAGCTCGCATAGCTTATAAATGTTGGGCCATGGCTGGAAGACCTAAACAAGGCCCAGAATTTGAACAGAAAAAATGTGCGAATGCCAGATATAAGTACGCTGTTCGCTTTATAACTAAAAATGAGCAAATGCTGAGAGCAGATTCTTTGGCCAGGAAAATGCTGTGTAATAATATGGCAGATTTTTGGAAAGAGGTGAAAGCTCTTAATAACTGTAAACCATCTCTACCATCAACTGTTGAAGGTGTTTCTGGGGCAGATAACATTGCAGCATTATGGAGACAGCATTACAGTGCGTTGTTTAACTGTATAAAAAGTGATCCATATGAGGACAATCTTGACATGAGTAATGACACAATAAGTGTAGGGACACATGAAGTATATGAAGCCATTCATAGGTTGTCTGATAATAAAGCTTCTGGTTTGGATCGCATCACTGCAGAACATTTAAAACATGCTAGTTTAAGGCTAGCTCCTCTTTTAGCACTCTGTTTCACTGGGTTTATGATTCATGGCATATTACCAGACTCAATGCTGTGTATTTTACTGGTACCAGTTATGAAGGACAAAGCTGCAAAAGTGAGCTGTTTGGATAATTACAGGCCAATTGCACTAGCCAGTATTTTATCTAAGGTGTTAGAAAGAATCTTGTTTGACAGAGTTAGTGTGTTCATCTCTTCTCTGGATAATCAGTTTGGCTTCAAACCAAAGCACGGCACTGACATGTGCATATATGCACTCAAGGAAATAGTCAGTTTGTATAGGGCTAAAAATTCATCTGTCCTCATGTGTTTCATTGATGCCTCTAAGGCTTTTGATCGAGTGAACCACAGAAAACTTTTTGATAAATTGAAGACACGGGGGGTTCCTCAATACATCGTGAGGATTCTCTCTTACTGGTACGCTCATCAGAACATGCAGGTTAAATGGGGAAGCAGTATTTCTGCCCCCTTTGGTGTCAGCAATGGTGTCAGACAGGGTGGGATTTTGTCTCCAATTTTATTTAATTTATATGTTGATGATTTGTCCATACAGCTGAGAGCCTGTATCACTGGGTGTATATTAGGTAAAACATTGATAAATCATCTTATGTATGCAGATGACCTGGTTGTTTTTAGTCCAAGCAGTGCTGGATTACAGGATCTTCTTAATGTCTGTACTGAATATGGTGTGCAATATGACATTGAGTACAATGCTGCTAAAAGTGCTGTTTTGATATGTAGAACCAAGCAGGATAAACAGCTAAATACTGCCCCCTTGTGGTCATCCTACAAACAATGTAGCATGCTGAAGCTGCATGTTGCATATAATGATGCAATGAGAATCCTTTGCAGGATACCTAGAAGTGGTAGTGCCAGCCAGATGGTTGTAGCTGTGGGTGTTTGGACTTTTAAAGCACTTTTAAGAAAGTTAATGTTCAATTTTAGAGAACGACTGGATGGTTCGAGAAACAGTATAATTTTAGCACTTACAGATCCGACAGTGAGTGGTTCCCGTTACTCATCCAGTCTGAGAAAGCACTGGTTAAAGTGTTTGTGTATTTATTGATTTATTTTAATTAATTATGTTTTATGTATATTATGGTTTTATATTTTTACAAATGCTTTATATACTTATATATATTTAATGGTCTATACCTTGTGTTGGGGGGGGGGGGGGGGGGGGGTTGTGTTTCTGTCTTGTTTTTATGGACATAAAGTCTGCCAATAAAGATTGAATTGAAACAAATACACCCCAAGTTACTGTTCTTTATAAAAGCATCACATAACAAACAAACAGCATAAGACAAGACAGCAGCAGCATGGCACAATCCACTCTCTTTCCTGAGGAGCTCTGCAATGCTTAGCTGCCTAATGCTCTCAGCCGCTTTGGATGGGAAAAGACTGCCAAATGCCTCCGTGTGGTAGTGAAGCGCAGCTGTTTCTTATAAGGCCGCTAATTATCAGCTGGGAAGGTGTGGATGGTAGTGCTGCATTTGTGGACATCACGTAAAATCCTACCCCAGAATCTACTTCACTACAGTAGAGTGTCCAGATGGAAGCCACTCTTCATTAAAAGGCACATAACAGTTAACTTGGAGTTTCACAGAAGGCACCTGAAAGACTTTCACACCATAAGAAACAAAATTCTCTGGCTCTTCTGTGAGCTATGGCGGAGCTTCCTCAGAGAGCAGGTGGGTGAGGAGGAGAGACCCGAGACGGCCACCGAGTGTCAGGTGAAGTGATCGTCAGGTAAGAAGTTATGACCTGCAATCTCTTTTCTTTTCCTTTGAAAACGTGATTAAAATCATGTTCATGTTGTAATGATATTCATATTATAATAGTATAAAATAAAAATAGATACAATTAAAACTATGCATTTTCAAACAATAAAAAGACAGCTGCCCAACGCTCAAAGCAATTTACAATTCCACTATTCCTTCAGTCTCACATTCACACACTGGTGGAGGCAAGCCACAGTTGTTGCCACAACTGACCTGGGACAGACTGACAGAAGCGAGGCTGCTTTATCGCGCCATCATCAGTAGGCGGTAGGTGAAGAGTCTTGCCCAAAGACACAACGACCAAGACAGACAGAGCTGGGGATCGAACCAGCAACCTCCCAGTTACAAGAATTGTTTACCCACTGACAAACATTTCAAGTTCTACTAAATTATAACAATTTGTGGTAACCTGATTATGATTCAAAAAGAATTAACAACACTTCTTGTAATGGTGTTAAAATCAACCCAGCTTTTATTTTCAAATGCAAAAAGTTAAAGAAAATCAGCCAACATACTGGACACATAGTTGTCAGCATAATTGTTTATTGTTCAACACAATAAACAAATATACTGTCACCATTGTTACTGATATTGAAAGGTTATTGATAATTTGTTAAAATGTAGCGAGTAAAAGCCACCGAGTAACCGCTAAGAGCCCAGAATAAACGGGACAAGAGGGTCAATTATCAGTCAGATATGTTAAAATTTATTTTAAAAGAACACAAAGGGTTTGCAAAAAAAAAAAAAAAAAGCCTAAAACATAAAAATGGAAAAGGTCACTAATGACCACAAGATAGTGTTATTGGTGCAACCTGCCAGCAATGCAACTATCACCTGAGGGCTTGCTCCACCCCGGTGGTCCCAGATGCTCGTTGCTTTAAAAGAAACAAATCCACCCCAAAGAAATACGAGCCGAACAGAACACTTATCGCATGCACTAAGTGTTTTAGTTCAGGCAATAATCGGTGGCACTAAAATCACTCTTAATAAAGCTTATTCACTGCAAATCCACACAGAACACCTCTAAAAGACCTACGTCCCCTAAGGTAAGCGCCCAGCTCAGGGATTGCACATTGCCCGACTAATATTGCACCAGCCCAGTAAAAATAAAAACAAACCCAGCATAAAAAAACAGTTTTAAAAAGGTGACCCTACTAAAACCAAAAACGCAACAAAACAGGAGGAGGAAAAAACAGTGACAAGTTCACATGTGCAGCCTGCCCTGCAGGAGGCAATACAATATAAATTAGATTATAGTGCATAAATATACTTTTTTAATGTCAAATATATTAAGTTAACATACCTCCAGCAGACAACTGTGTTTGCTGCACACCTGGCTTATCTTGGCTTATCGTCTAAAATCACTACTAAAAACATAAAATACAATAAACATCAAATACATTTCAACAAAATTTTAAAAAGCACTAAAAGAAAAATTGCCTGCACCTCGAACCTCTGCTGTAGAGGTTTAAAACAACCGTTTGTGTGGCAGACAACTAAAACTTCTCAGGCTCCTCACCTACTCACACAACCATTGTTCACAGCAGCTCGTCAGTGGAAATGAAGAGCACCTGCTGCTACTTCCTCTTTTATACCCTCCATTGTGTCCCCTGGGTCCTAAAGCCTCTCCAATTACACAAGTAAAGAATGCCCTCTCACAAATGTCATGTGACAACCTCATTGGCTTACAGAATTGTGATGTCACACACATTTAGAATCTTACTCCCACTTTGATCCTTTGATCCTTTGATCCTAAAACCCTTAAATAGGCGTGAGACGCAACAACTTTTAGTCCGTTATTCGCAGCATTTATGTTTGCAGCATTCAAACGAACGTTCGCCAGAGAAGCCTTTTTTGAATCCTTTTCAGAGTCACTGTTAACAGATTAGAAACATGTCTCCAAGAAAACAGAAAAAAAGAGAAAAAGTAAAGCCCAGCGCTCCTCTTTGCAATCGAGAAGAAAACGATCAACTGCAGAAGATGTGCTTGGAAGAAATGCGTGAGGAAAATCTCATGAACAATCACAATACGCGACACCCGCTCCAGCCAGAGTACACCAGTTACGTCTGGGAAAGTTTTTTTAAACAACGAGCGCAGATTATCTCCCTGACAGAGCAATATGAGAGAAGGACCGCTGAAGTAGATAGACTGTTCAGCCAGCTTCTTGAAAAGGAAGATATTCAAAAGGAGAAAGAAATGGAACTCCTAGACATGCGGGGAAGGAACTTTGAGCTCCAAGCAAAGCTTAATAAAGTACAAGAAAAACCAACAGAAGAAATCCTCCAACAGAAGAAAAACGAGAAAGACAAGGAAAAAAAGATTCAGGAGCTGAGTGTAAAGCTTGATGAAGCTCTGCGAAAAAATCAAGAACTCCTCCAAGAGAAGAAACAACTGGTCATAAAACTCCAAGGCACTGAGATAAATGAAAAAGTGCTGAAAGGAAGGGTTGAGTTTCTTAAAAAGAAAGCGCAACAGACCATGAAAAAGGAAGATACGGATTGCAAGCTTCAGGACAGCGAGCAACACAAGGAAGCCTTGCAAATAAAGCTTGATGAAGCTCTGCAAAAAAATCAAGAACTCCTCCAAGAAAAAGAACAAATGGACATAAAGCAGCGCAAACTGCAAGGCATGGAGGAAAAGCACAAAGGACTTCAGGCAAAGCTTGATAAAACACTGAACAAAAATAAAGAGTTGCTTCAAGAAAAAAAGCAACTAGAAATTAAACAGAAAGAAATGGACTCCAAGCTTGAAGGCGTGGAAGAAAAATACACCGCGCTGAAAATAAAGCTTGATAAAACAGTGCAAAGAAATAAGGATTTCCGACAAGACAAAGAACAGCATGACACGAAACAGAAAGATCTGGATTGTGAGCTTCAGATCATTAAGAAACACAACCAAGGTTTGCAAGTAATGCTTGATGAAGCTCTGCAAAAAAATAAAGAGATCCTTGAAGAGAAAGAAAAACTGGACATAAACCAGAGAGGCATGCAGGAAAAATACGGAGCGCAGCAGGTAAAGCTTGATGAAGCTCTGCACAAATATCAAGAGCTGCTTCAAGACAAAGAACAACGGGAAATAAAGCAGAAAGAAGAAAAACAAATTCTCCAGGACTTTGAGAGGAAACACCTGTAACTAACAGTGAAGTGTTCCAATGTTTTCTTGTGTTTATATTTGTAAGTTTCCTTTAATTGTGGAACTTTGTTTTGTAATTGGCGGTAGCGGAAGTAACGTGCAGCACGGACTGAGTTTGTGGTGACACAAGAGCAGAGAAGCATGGCGCTCTGTGAGATCTGCTACATCGTCCTACTGTTTTAAACTGGACTTAACTTATGTGTTCTTTAAAAACTTAAGTTTAATTAAACCCAATTGTGGACTTACCGTTGAGAGGAGTAGCGGCTCGCGCGAAGAACGGACTTTCTCCCGTTTGGCTACAGCAGGCAATGAGGTGTGTTCAGGGTGCCTCTGTTAATTTGAGCTTCAATGAAAGTGCCATAATAAGGCATTTATGTGTCTATACCTTTGTTGTTTGGATTTACGGTGACAAGAGTTATTGTAAACATGTTGCTTATTGTAATTGTTTTGTTTGGGCAGTTCTCACGATGATGATGATGATGACGACGCTGAGTGATCTTGTCGCCGAACATTGAATAAATCATCTGTAAACAAGAACTTGTCCGCGTGGTGGCTGACGGGAGCTACAGTGAGAACTCATCTGCTCCTTGTGAGTGGGCGAGAAAGAAAGGAACAGAAGTCATCTCTAGCGTGTCTACAAGGGTCCCCAAGCTCCTGCCAGAAGCCAATAACGGGTTTGCTCATCCTAACAATTCAAAGAAAGGACATATTGATTGTCTCAAGTGTGCTGCAGAAAATTAACCTGAAGACCATTTGCAAGTTTGGATGCTTTAAAGTGTTAATAAGGGTGTCCTGAAGTGGTTTCATTGTAGCTGCAAGCAAGAAGGTTCAAGTTTACTATTGATCATGAGTTTGAAAATTTGTGTCTTTAAGGGTTGTTAGTGATTTCAGACATGTGTTTAAGGGTTATAAGAATAAGCTACTAAAGCAGTCCTGGATTTTATGCAAGGTTTTATTTAAAGGAAGTAACAAAGTTTGTTACAAGCTATAAGGCAGTGTTATTTTATGTTATAAGATTCCTTTACTTAGCCTAACATGTCAGTCACAAATCTCTCTAAACTGAGTGACAATCCTAAGGCAGAGACTGTCACCAGCCCTCAGCAAAACCCTCCACTGTGCAGTTCTCCTCTGCAAAATACAGATGGTCCACAAGAAGTTCGAGTAACATCAGATGTTCATCCATCAACAAGTAAGTGTCCACAACAAAAAATTCAAAACCCACCTCGTAAAAGCCAGAGGTCAAGAACCTTAACTGAAAAGGGAAGAGGAATGTTAAACCAAAGGATTAAGGAGTTGGAGCAAAGTTTTAAGATCAAGTACGAAAAGTGGAAGGTTCTAGCAAAGGATGCTAACCATTCAATTTCTGACAATTGTTCAGATGAAGAGCTGCAAGCAATAATAAACAACATTAACACTGCTTCCAGCGAACTAAACGCAGCGTATGAAAACTGGCGTCAGGTGGACATTCCTGATAACAATGCACGCCGCAGAATTGATACTTGCGAGGAGGTAACAAGAACTGTTATTAAGACTGCACAAAGACGTTTGAGAGGAAAGGCACCAGTCAAACCACAGTTTAATGTAGATGAATCTCTTTTAATGTCTGAGAAATCATATGGCGTCAGTAAGCACTCACAGGTTTCCAGTCAATACAAACAGTCACACGTTGCATCAAGAGTTGCTTCTAAGTCCTCCAGTGCGTCATCCATGAGCAGACAAGAAGCTGCTGCTAAAATGGCTGCAGCCCAAGCAACACTGGAAATCCTACATGAACAACAGTGTCAGCAAGCAGAGCTTCTGCAACTGGAGGCTGAAGATAAAAGACAGATTGCAGAACAAACAGCTGAAGCCTGCAGACGACGTTTAAGAATGGAGGAAGAAGAAGCACAGTTACAAGCAAAACTTGAGGTTGAAAATACTGCCAGGCGAAAGGTTTTGGAAGACAAACGCAAGGAACTGGAACGATTGGAAGCACTCAAACAGTTAAGGGTGGCTAAGGCAACCATGCAAGTGTATGAGCAAGAGCAAGATGAAGATTCAGAAGAAGAAATTAAGCAGTTACTGCATGAATGTAAAACTGAAAGCCAAAGGGAAGGGGACCGATTTCAGCACACAAGTCACATACGTAACTCACCAGAGTTACACTTACCCCAACAAGCTGTTATACATCCACAGCATGATGGTGGCATTGCAGCACTTGCCATGGTATTAGCAGATTCTATTAGTGCCAGTCGTCTTCCTATGCCAGAGCCGACAACATTCAGTGGTGACCCGCTAAAATATAAGAACTGGAAGGCTGCCTTTCAAACTTTAATCGAAAGAAAAAACATACCAGCCTCTGAGAAAATCTACTATTTGTGCAAGTACGTTAGTGGACCTGCTAAGAAGGCTGTTGAAAACTATTTCCTGTTAGGCACTGAGGCTGCTTATAAGGCAGCATGGGAAGTATTAGACGAGAGATTTGGAAACTCCTTCCTTATTGCCAAAGCCTTCAGAGACAAACTCAGTGCATGGCCCAGAATTGGCTCCAAGGACAGTCTGGAACTTCAGGAATTTGTGGACTTTCTACGGAGCTGTGAAGCTGCGGAAAGCCAGATTAAAGGTCTAGAGGTTCTTAATGATTGCAATGAGAATCAAAAAATCCTCTCCAAGCTCCCCGATTGGTTGACATCAAGGTGGAATAGGAAAGTGTTGACGATAGAGGAGGAGACTGGCAGATTTCCAAGCTTTAGCCAGTTTGTGCAGTTTCTCATAAGGGAAGCCAGGATCGCATGCAATCCTGTGACTTCACTCCATGCCTTGAAACAGTGCGATGGAGAAAAGGCCAAGCCACAACGAAACCAGACTCCTGCAGTTAAGGTTCTAACAACAAACACTGATGAGAAGATTGCTGCCAGCAGTTGTCTGTTTTGTGAAAGACCAGGCCACAGTCTGTACAAATGTAGAAAATTTCTGGAACGACCAATATTGGAACGACACAGGTTTGTTCAAGATAATAAGCTATGCTTTGGTTGCTTAAAGCCTGGACATCACTCGAGAGACTGTAAGTACAGAAGCACTTGCAGTACATGCCAGAAAAGGCATCCAACTTGCTTACACGATGATCGAAGAGAAGAACAGAAGACACGAAAGACTGAAGGAATAAGGCAGGAAGCTAGACACAGAGAACAAAGCAATGAACATCTAGAAGAAAGGAAAGCTATAGTAATAAGTGAAGCAACATCCAACAGAGTTCAGCATGACAACACCAACATTCAGACATCTACAATCATTCCTGTGTGGGTTTCAATGATGAAAGAGCCTGACAGAGAAACACTTGTGTATGCTCTCCTTGATACGCAAAGTGACACAACCTTCATTCTTGAGGAGGCAGCAGATTCTCTAAATGCAAAGGGGGAACAAGTCAAGCTAAGGTTATCTACTATGGCCTCTACAAACAAAGTTGTAGCTTGCCAAAGGATCTCTGGGTTGCAAGTTAGAGGATACAACTCAGAGAAGAAAATAACTCTTCCTACAACCTACACAAGAAAGTTCATTCCGGCGAACAGAGACCACATACCTACACCAGAGACAGCAATGGCATGGCCCCATCTTGAGCAGATTGCAGATAAGATTGCTCCTCGTCAAGGGTGTGATGTTGGTCTACTAATCGGCTACAACTGTTCTCAGGCACTTCTTCCTAGAGAGGTGGTGTGCGGTGAAGAAAATCAACCATTTGCACAGAGAACAGACTTGGGATGGAGCATTATTGGACATGGCAGCCCATACGTAGACTGTGGAGACACTATTGGAGTGAGTCATCAAGTCATCACAAGGCAAGTGACACCGGAACTTCAGCTTCCATCAAGTCCCAAACAGGAAGTTCACTATGTATGCAGAACACAGATCAAGGAAGTCATCTCATCTGACATAATTAAAGCGCTTGAATGTGACTTTAATGAGAGAGTTGCTGAGGACAATCACTTCTCTCAAGATGACCTCCAGTTTTTGTCGAAATTGAAACAAGGAATCAAACACAAAGTAGATGGTCATATTGAGATGCCTCTTCCATTTAAACGAGAAAGGCCGAGCATGCCAGACAATATGGTGTGTGCTATCCATCGCCTTAAGCACCTAGAAAGGAAATTAAGGAGAAACAGCAGATATTACCAGGACTACAAAACCTTCATGGAAGAGACCATAGCGCGTGGAGATGCTGAGAAGATCCCCAAAGCTGATCTCCACAATCATCCAGTGTGGTACATCCCACACCATGGTGTTTATCACCCGCAAAAGCCTGGGAAAATCCGCATTGTTTTTGACTGTTCAGCCCGGTTTCAGGGGACATCTTTAAATGATCATCTATTGACTGGTCCAGAGCTGACAAATTCCCTTGTTGGTGTCTTGTGTCGGTTTCGCAAGGAAAGGGTTGCAATCATGTGTGACATAGAACGTATGTTCCACCAATTTCACGTGAGGGCAGAAGACCAAGATTACCTCCGCTTTCTCTGGTGGGAGAATGGAGATTTAGAAGCACAGCCAGCAGTCTATCGCATGAGAGTCCATTTGTTTGGAGCTGCTTCGTCTCCAGGCTGTGCTAATTATGGCCTCAAACATCTTGCTGCAATGGCAAGGGGGAATTTCAGCGAAGCATCCGTCCGCTTCATAGAAAGAAACTTTTATGTTGATGACGGTTTGACTAGTGTATCCACCGAAGCAAAGGGAATCCAGCTAGTGAATGAAGCAAGGGAGCTTTGCAACACTGGCAACTTAAGGTTGCATAAGTTCATTTCCAACAGTAAGCACGTGTTGTCATCAATCCCAAAGGAAGAGTGTGCTGGAGGAGCCAACAACTTGGATATGGCTCTTCATGAACCACACATGGAGAGAGCCCTTGGTGTGCAATGGTGTGTCACATCAGATGATTTCCAGTTTAGAGTGGTGGTGAAAGAAAAACCCATGAGCAGAAGAGGGGTATTGTCCACCGTGGCCTCCGTGTTTGATCCGCTTGGCTTTGTCGCACCTTTCATCCTTTTAGGAAAGAAAATCCTCCAGCAAATGTGTCATGAGAGAGTTAGTTGGGATGATCCTCTTCCAGACCATCTGCTGCCCCAGTGGGAATCCTGGTTGAGAGGACTGCAAGATCTAGCAACCATAAAGGTACAACGATGCTACCTACCAGGAAGCTTTGGCAAAGTTGTGAAATACGAGCTGCATCATTTTTCGGATGCCAGTGCCTCAGGTTATGGAGAGTGCTCATACCTGAGAGTAATAAGCGCATCAGGAGAAGTGCACTGTTCCCTCGTGATGGGGAAAGCAAGGGTAGCTCCTTCAAAGGTAACAACTATACCAAGACTTGAGCTCTCTGCAGCAGTGGTGGCAGTGCGCACAAGTGACATGCTCCAGAGAGAGCTTGAAATGGAAGGCCTGCAGGAATACTTTTGGACTGATTCAAGGGTTGTCCTTGGCTACATCAACAATGATGCAAGGAGATTTCATGTGTTTGTAGCAAACCGTGTCCAACGTATCAAGCAGAGCACACATCCTGACCAATGGAACTATGTTGCTTCAGAAGACAACCCCGCTGACCACTCTTCTAGGGGACAGACAGCAGAACAGCTCAAGGCATCTAACTGGTTTAGAGGTCCAAATTTTCTGTGGCAGCTAAACCTCCCAAGCAGTGTGTTCACAGTGGGAGAAATATCAGAAGATGACCCAGAGTTACGAAAGACTCATGTCCACAAAATTCACTCAAGGGAAGAGAGGTCACTGCTAGATCGTCTTGAAGGGTTTTCAGATTGGGCAAGAGCAGTACAAGCTATAGCCATACTGAAACGCAGAGCAAGGGCAGCTAAAGGCCACAAACCAAGGTTTAGTGAACCCACCACTTTGGAGGAGCGTAAGGAGGCAGAGGTTTTTCTCATCAAACTGGTTCAAGCAACACACCTTGCCGAAACCATGAAGAGTCTCAAGCTTAATGGGCAAATCAAGGCAATTGACAAGGCAAATAAATTGCACAAATTAAACCCATTCCTTGATGAGCAGGGTGTACTCAGGGTTGGAGGGCGCTTAACAATGTCCAGTCTTCACCCCCATGTGAAACACCCAGCTATCCTTCCTAAAGGAAGCCATTTGTCAGCACTGCTCATCAAGCATCATCATGAAAAGGTGCAGCACCAAGGTCGAGGTATGACTGTTAACGAGCTGCGAGCCAATGGTGTTTGGATTCTTGGATGCAGTAAGGCAGTCTCCTCTCATATTTACAACTGCACAAAATGCAGGAAGTTTAGACGTAACACTGAAGGACAAAGGATGGCGAACCTCCCACAAGAACGCACGGAGTTGACTCCACCCTTCACATATTGTGGGATGGACTGCTTTGGGCCTATCTATGTCAAGGATGGCAGAAAGGAGCTTAAGCGTTATGGGCTTTTACTCACATGCATGTGCTCAAGAGCCATACATATTGAGATGCTTGAGGACTTAACAACTGATGCATTCATCAATGCCTTGCGTTCGTTTATTGCATTGCGTGGAAGTGTTAGGCAAATTCGATGTGATCAAGGCAGCAACTTCATTGGTGCAAGGCACGAGTTCGCTGAAGCCATGAAAGAGATGGATGGAGAGAACCTCAAGAAAATTGGATGTGAGTTTGTTATGAACACACCATCTGCAAGTCATAAAGGTGGGGTTTGGGAACGCCAAATACGCACCGTGCGTAATGTTCTGGCATCCGTTCTCGACCAAGCAGTTAAAAGGCTCGACAGCAGTTCGTTAAGAACCTTCCTCTACGAAGTTATGGCAATTGTGAATAGCAGGCCATTAACAACAGAGCATTTGCACAATCCATCTGGTCCAGAACCCTTGACACCTAACCACATTCTGACAATGAAGTCAAGCATTATTCCCCCACCTCCTGGAAAGTTTATCAAGGAAGATGTGTACCTGCAAAAACGATGGCGCAGAGTACAGTTCTTAGCCAATAGCTTCTGGGAACGGTGGAAAAAGGAATATCTGTTGAATCTTCAGAGCAGACAAAAATGGAACAGAGCAAGACGAAATGCGAAAGTCAATGATATTGTGCTTCTCAAGGATGATTCTGCTCCACGTAGTCAATGGAAGATGGGAAGGATCATAGATGTCTATCTGGGACAGGATGGAAAGGTGAGAAGTGTGAGGTTGTTGATCAGTGACTCAACTCTAGATGCTAGAGGAAGACGCACCACAAAACCAACCTATCTGGAGAGACCTATTCAAAAGACTGTAACTCTACTGGAGGCTAACTGAAGAGTCACTTTGCCAATCCACCAGTTCAATTAGTGTTAAATGTGATTTCTTGTTATATCCATAAATGTTAAGTTTTATGGGAAAATCACAGGTGATTTGGTGGGAGTGTAACTAACAGTGAAGTGTTCCAATGTTTTCTTGTGTTTATATTTGTAAGTTTCCTTTAATTGTGGAACTTTGTTTTGTAATTGGCGGTAGCGGAAGTAACGTGCAGCACGGACTGAGTTTGTGGTGACACAAGAGCAGAGAAGCATGGCGCTCTGTGAGATCTGCTACATCGTCCTACTGTTTTAAACTGGACTTAACTTATGTGTTCTTTAAAAACTTAAGTTTAATTAAACCCAATTGTGGACTTACCGTTGAGAGGAGTAGCGGCTCGCGCGAAGAACGGACTTTCTCCCGTTTGGCTACAGCAGGCAATGAGGTGTGTTCAGGGTGCCTCTGTTAATTTGAGCTTCAATGAAAGTGCCATAATAAGGCATTTATGTGTCTATACCTTTGTTGTTTGGATTTACGGTGACAAGAGTTATTGTAAACATGTTGCTTATTGTAATTGTTTTGTTTGGGCAGTTCTCACGATGATGATGATGATGACGACGCTGAGTGATCTTGTCGCCGAACATTGAATAAATCATCTGTAAACAAGAACTTGTCCGCGTGGTGGCTGACGGGAGCTACAACACCAACAGCTGCAAGACCGTTATAACAAACTGAACTCCAAAACAACTGAGCTGGAGGGGGAAAAGAAAAAAGTGCAAAAACAATGCTCAGAGGTGCAGAGTAAGCTCAGTGACATGCTGAGAAAAAACACAGAACTGGAGAAACTTTCCAACAACTTGAAGTGCAAAAACACTGAGGTGCAGATGTTAAAGCAGCAACTAGAGAAAACAAACAAAGACCTGCAGTGTACACTTCAAGAAGTCGAGAGAAGTCAGCAGCTACAAGACACACACAACAAATTACAACAGAGTTATACAGAGATGCACGAGGCAAAGCTTATGCAGGAGGCCAAATGTAAAGAACTGAAAGAAAGGCTCGAAGAAAAACAAGCCAAATTAGAAGAAGTGGAGACAACATGCAGGAAACTTGAGAAGGAAAATACACAAACAATTGATGAGTTAAGAACGCTCATCCTAGAGAAAAAAGTGCTCGTGGAAAAGATCATGGAAAAGAAGAAAAAACGCTTCCGCTTCTTCTGGAGAAAGAGCACTCCTGCTTTTTCTACTTTTTCTACTTTTTCTTCTGCTGATGTGACCCCGTCTTCCTCCTCCACCGCTGCATCGTAATTTTCACCTCTCCTCTCCTCTCCCTTTCTCTCCTGACACCTCTCCCTCCCCTATTTCCCTTTAACTCCTAACACCCGTCCCATCTCCCCCCCCCCCTCTCTCTCTATCACCCTCACCCCCAACCAGTCCCGACAGCTGACTGCGCCCTCTAGAGCCTGGTTCTGTCATAGGTTTCTTCCTTTAAAGGGAGTTTTTCCTATCCACTGTCGCACCCAGTGCTTGCTCAGAGGGCATTGTTGGGGTTCTCCCCCCTCTCTCCCCTTCACCCTCACCCCCAACCAGTCCCGACAGATGACTGCGCCCTCTAGAGCCTGGTTCTGTCATAGGTTTCTTCCTTTAAAGGGAGTTTTTCCTATCCACTGTCGCACCCAGTGCTTGCTCAGAGGGCATTGTTGGGGTTCTCTCCCCCCCCCCCCCCCCCCCCCCCCATTCACCCTCACCCCCCCAACCAGTCCCGACAGTTGACTGCGCCCTCTAGAGCCTGGTTCTGTCATAGGTTTCTTTCTTTAAAGGGAGTTTTTCCTATCCACTGTCGCACCCAGTGCTTGCTCAGAGGGCATTGTTGGGGTTCTCTCCCCCCCCCCCCCCCACCCCCCCCCCCCCCATTCACCCTCACCCCCCCAACCAGTCCCGACAGTTGACTGCGCCCTCTAGAGCCTGGTTCTGTCATAGGTTTCTTTCTTTAAAGGGAGTTTTTCCTATCCACTGTCGCACCCAGTGCTTGCTCAGAGGGCATTGTTGGGGTTCTCCCTTTCTCCCTTTTTCTATCCCTTTCCTTTACCCTCTTCTTTACCCCCCACCCCCCTTTTCTATTCTCCCCCTTTTCTATTTCCTTAATAATTTAATAATAAACACAATTGGCAACATTTTAAATGTGTCTGATCAACGTCTTCATTCAAGAATGAATTGTGTATAATGTGTATTTTGTGTTTTCCTCGGGCTGGTGATCCCCGCGGTCGTTCAGCCCAGGAGTCCAGAGTTTTAGTGTTTTAATCACATTTAGTGTTACATTTCAGATCACCACAATAGGATATCCATAATTTAGGATTCAGGCATTTGTTTTAGTTCAATTTCTTTTCTTTTCTTTTCCTTTGACAACGTGATTAAAATCATGTTCATGTTGTAATGCCATTCATATTATAATAGTATAAAATGAAAATAGATACAATTAAAACTATGCATTTTCAAACAATAAAAAGTCACTCCAGAAAAGAATTAAAAGTCAACTTAAAAAGAAAAGAAAACGAAATTAAATATATACAGCACTGTGCAAACGTTTGGAGCCTCCACTCATTTCCTTGAATGTCAATATTTGAAAAATATATAGAGGTTGCTGAGGACTGAGGACAGCACTATATTATTTATTTATTTACTGTACAGCACTTTGGTACTGTGCTGGCTATTTTAAAGTGCTTTATAAATAAAGTTGGATTGAATCGGATTATAATTAATATTAAAATAAATAAGTTTGTCTTATAACTATAATTCATAAATATAATTTACATTGTAGAAATATGCACAAATTTATATTTTTTCCACATCTGTCAGTAATATCTTACTGACAACATTATTATTATTTACACTCTTTGCCGCTAGGTGGTGATAAGAAGCAACTTTTTGCCGTTCGTGGGAAAAGAGGAAGAAACCACCTTTCGCTGGTTTGGCTTCTTCTTCGCCTACCTCGGAAACGACAGGTAAACAAGCCATTTAAAACGTTTGTCCTTATTTGGTTTCATAGAAAATCATCCAGACAATATTATCTTAGAGTAAACGAGAACACAGGAGTTGTTATGTTAGACGTTTATTTTATCCGGAAGTCGCACTTCCTATTTAATTCATTTCGAGCTCTCCGGTTCATTGAAAGTTTTTGACTGGGAGCTACTGGTAAGTAAATAAAGAATAACTTCATGAGCAGTAACAAATCAGGAGCTTTTATGTGAGTAAAATGACGCTGAGCGGTCTTGTTTTTGAATGTCACGTTTTTAAATGTGTCTCTTCCCCTTTTCAACCTCACCGACAATTAGATAGGACAAATCTGCATAGAACAAACTGTTGACGCCTTAAAGAAGTTGTCCTCCCGTTTTTGGTTATGGCACTGCACCCAATGCTGTCATGATCCCACGGGCCCTGTTGAAATTGTCATTATATCCCCCTGAATTAGAGGATGACTGCATCATACTTACAGCTCACCTGGACCTGCATTTATGCAAACATTATGGCTGTTTAGTTTAATTAGTTAAATCAGTTATTTTGGTCAATTATTTTGAGTCTATTTAAAAAATCATGCATTTTAAAGGTAGTTACTGCCATGATAGCAACAAATTTCTAATATTTTTAGAAATCTTTTTTTAATAATTTGATGTTGTGCTTCCATTAAACTTATCAATGGTCAGATATTTATTTGCCTGCTCTAATCTCTTATATGTGGTTGCACTTGATGTGTGTCTTTGTATAACAGGAGTGGACTTATTAACCTGCACAGAGCTGATCACCTCACTTGATTTGATGCTTTCATGGGCCTTAAGGTTTAAAGCTTCAGCTGAAACAGCTCACATTTTCTTCTTATTTTGGCTGTTCCCTTTATGGGTCACCACAGAGGATTATTTCACCCTATCCCCCACACCAACCCTCTGCATGTCAACCTTCGCTCTATTACTCTTCTCCATGGTCTTTCTCTTTTCCTTACTTCAACGCAGATCCATCTTCAGCATCCTTTGTCCAACATGTCCAAATGATCTCAGCCTTGCCTCTCTGATTTTGTCTTCAAAGTGCTCAACCTGAACTGTCCCTCTGATAGACTCATTTCTAATCCTGCCCATTCTTATCACTTCCAGCAACCATCTTAACATCTCAAACCATCCCACCTCCAAGTCTTCTCAAAGGACACAACTGGATCAAGTAACTGATGCTTCCAGTGAAGAGCCGCAGTGGGAAATGATGGACCCCGAGGTGTCTGTGCTGCTGCACTGTGCACACTGGCATGGGCTGCTCGAGTCTCAAGTACAAGTGGAGCTTTCAGAAAGGTGCAAACATACAGTGCAGTACATCCTTTAAATACTTTTCATCATGTAAAATCAATTCCTCCTCTCTCAGGTTTAACAGGCAGACAGATCTGGCTCTGGAGCGTCACATAGATGAGGTGTGGACGAAGCGGGTGTCCAAGGAGCCGTGGCTTTTCAACGGGGCAAAATTCAGGCTGCATTCTTTCTGCTTAGCAGATCCACAAAATCCACCTTCCACTCCGTTGTCCCATGGCACCATTTTCCACCACACAGAGGACCAAAACAATCAAGGACAGAGGGATTTGGGTGAAATACGTAACAGGTGTATAAGTCAGACAGAAAATGCTGAGGGTGCCTCCAATCATGACTACAGAGAGTTTAATGGCATTGCAGACAAACTTCCTCCACACCGTGCACCCCTCCTCACTCTGAGGTTAGGCCTCACGTGCTACAAGGACTACCTGGGAACAAACTGGTCGTGTGGGGTGGCCAAGCTGCGACAGCGTGGTGAGGCCGATTTCGGAGATCCTCTGACGCTGCTGGCTCAGCCTCTAGGTGTGGGTGCCATACTGTGCACCAGCAATGGTCAGGTGGTCATGATCAGGAGGAGCCAAAAGGTGGCAGAGGCGGGAGGGCTCCTGGATATCCCCGGAGGCCACCCAGAGCCAAAGGTGATATGAATAAAGAGGATTCAGTCTCACCAAAATGCTTGATGTGTTGCTCATATCAACCCTGTTGTCCTCAGGCTGTGTGTGAGCGTCTAGGACGTCCCAATGTCCCAATTCAAAGGCTGCTCGAAATGCGGCCCTCAAATGCGTCCTTCATTTCCCTGAATTTTAAGGCTGTGGCAGTGTAGACTTCGTGGCCCAACATATCCCACAATTCATAGCGCAGTAGTCGGTGTGGATAATTCTGCCGCAGACGGCAGAAGCAGAGCGGCCGAAGAGTAAACTGTGAAAAGTAAGTACTGAATATTATGTCACTTATTTATGTGTAAATGTTTAATAATGAGGAACATTAAAACATTACTGTTGGCCACATGTCAGCAGAGTTATTTGCCATTATCGATGTTTGTTCGTTCAGCTTTTACTTGATTTTAAAGCCTTTAAAATATAATAATACAATAGTCGACCTTAATCTGACAGAGAATGTGATGATTTTGTGGATAATTAAAGTCAGTCATATATCCACAAACACAACAAGCTGAAAGTTAGTGATGCTGCTCGGTTTGCAGTCCTGAATTCAATTCAATTCAATTTTCAATTCAATTTTATTTATATAGCGCCAAATCACAACAAATGTCGCCTCAAGGCGCTTCATAGATACAGAGAAAAGCCCAACAATCATATGACCCCCTATGAGCAAGCACTTTGGCGACAGTGGGAAGGAAAAACTCCCTTTTAACAGGAAGAAACCTCCGGCAGAACCAGGCTCAGGGAGGGGCGGCCATCTGCTGCGACCGGTTGGGGTGAGAGAAGGAAGACAGGATAAAAGACATGCTGTGGAAGAGAGACAGAGATTAATAACAGATATGATTCAATACAGAGAGGTCTATTAACACATAGTGAGTGAGAAAGGTGACTGGAAAGGAAAAACTCAATGCATCATGGGAATCCCCCGGCAGCCTACATCTATTGCAGCATAACTAAGGGAGGATTCAGGGTCACCTGGTCCAGCCCTAACTATATGCTTTAGCAAAAAGGAAAGTTTTAAGCCTAATCTTAAAAGTAGAGATAGTGTCTGTCTCCCGAATCCAAACTGGAAGCTGGTTCCACAGAAGAGGGGCCTGAAAACTGAAGGCTCTCCCTCCCATTCTACTTTTAAATACTCTAGGAACAACAAGTAGGCCTGCAGAGTGGGAGCGAAGTGCTCTAATAGGGTGATATGGTACTACAAGGTCATTAAGATAAGATGGGGCCTGATTATTTAAGACCTTGTATGTGAGGAGCAGGATTTTGAATTCAATTCTGGATTTAACTGGAAGCCAATGAAGGGAAGCCAAAACAGGAGAAATATGCTCTCTCTTTCTAGTCCCTGTCAGTACTCTTGCTGCAGCATTTTGGATTAACTGAAGGCTTTTCAATGAGTTTTTTGGACATCCTGATAATAATGAATTGCAGTAGTCCAGCCTGGAAGTAATAAATGCATGAACTAGTTTTTCAGCATCACTCTGAGACAGGATATTTCTAATTTTAGAGATGTTGCGCAAATGGAAGAACGCAGTCTTACATATTTGTTTAATATGTGCGTTGAAGGACATATCCTGGTCAAAAATGACTCCAAGGTTCCTCACAGTGTTACTGGAGGCCAAGGTAATGCCATCCAGAGTAAGAATCTGGTTAGATACCATATTTCTAAGCTTTTCAGCGCCGAGTACAATGACCTCAGTTTTATCTGAGTTAAGAAGCAGAAAGTTAGTGGCCATCCAAGTCTTTATGTCTTTAAGACATTCCTGCAGTTTAACTAATTGGTGTGTGTTATCTGGCTTTATGGACAGATAGAGCTGGGTGTCATCTGCATAGCAGTGAAAATGTATGCTATGTCTTCTAATGATGCTGCCTAGGGGAAGCATGTATAATGTAAACAGAATTGGTCCTAGCACTGAACCCTGTGGAACTCCATAATTAACCTCAGTGTGTGAAGAGGACTCTCCATTTACATGCACAAATTGGAGTCTATTAGATAGATATGATACAAACCACTGCAGTGCAATACCTGTAATACCTACAGCATGTTCTAATCGCTCTAACAGGATATTATGGTCAACAGTATCGAATGCTGCACTAAGGTCAAGAAGGACAAGCACAGAGATGAGTCCACTGTCAGAGGCCATAAGAAGATCATTTGTAACCTTCACTAAAGCTGTTTCTGTGCTGTGATGAACTATGAAACCTGACTGAAACTCTTTAAATAAACCATTCCTCTGCAGATGATCTGTTAGCTGTTTGACAACTACTCTTTCAAGGATTTTTGATATGAAAGGAAGGTTGGAGATTGGCCTATAATTAGCTAAGACTGCTGGGTCTAGAGATGGCTTTTTGAGTAAAGGTTTAACTGCAGCCACCTTGAAGGCCTGTGGTACATAGCCGATTATTAGAGATAGGTTGATCATATATAAGATCGAAGAATTAATCAATGGCAGGACTTCTTTGAGCAGTTTTGTAGGAATGGGGTCTAAAAGACACGTTGATGGTTTGGAGGAAGTAATTATTGAAGTTAACTCAGAAAGATCGATTGGAGAAAAAGAGTCTAACTTAACATCAATGGTACTAAGAGTAGCTGTAGATAATATTACATCTGTGGGATGATTATTGGTAATTTTTTCTCTAATGATAAAAATTTTATTTGTGAAGAAGTTCATGAAGTCATCACTAGTTAACGTTAAAGGGATGGTTGGCTCAAAAGAGCTCTGACTTTTTGTCAGCCTGGCTACAGTGCTGAAGAGAAACCTGGGGTTGTTCTTATTTTCTTCAATCAGTGATGAGTAGTAAGCTGTTCTGGCTTTGCGGAGGGCTTTCTTATAAAGCAACAAACTATTTCTCCAGGCTAAATGATGATCCTCTAAATTTGTGACACGCCATTTCCTCTCCAGATTACGAGTCATCTGCTTTAGGGTACGTGTTTGAGAATTATACCACGGGGTCAGGTACTTCTGATTAGAGACCTTAGTTTTCACCGGAGCTACAGTATCCAGAGTCGTACGTAGTGAGGAGGTGAAATTATTAACAAGATAATAGACCTCTGTTGGGGTAGCGTTCAGATAGCTGCTCTGCTCTGTGTTGGTACAGGGCATTGACGATGATAACAGTGGCTGGATTATATTCTTAAACTTAGTTACAGCGCTTTCAGAAATACATCTACTTTGATAAAGTCCACTCTCCACTGCTGCGTAATCAATTATTGTAAATGTAAATGTTATCAAGAAATGATCAGACAGGAGAGGGTTTTCAGGAAACACTGTTAAATGTTCAGTTTCTATGCCATATGTTAAAACAAGATCTAGAGTGTGATTAAAGTGGTGGGTGGGTTCTTTTACATTTTGAGAGAAACCAATTGAGTCTAACAACAGATTAAATGCCATGTTGAGGCTGTCATTTTTAGCATCAACATGGATGTTAAAATCACCCACAATAATTATTTTATCTGAGCTCAGAACTAAATTAGATATAAAGTCTGAGAAATCAGACAGAAACTCTGTGTAAGGCCCAGGTGGACGATAGATGATAACAAGTAAGACTGGTTTCTGAATTTCACAGCTGGAGTGGACAATGTTAAGCATCAGGCTTTCAAATGAATTAAAAGTCTGTCTTGGTCTTTCATTAATTAATAGACTGGTGTGAAAAATTGCTGCCAAACCGCCCCCTCGACCTGTGCTTCGAGATTTCTGGTAGTTAGAATGACTCGGGGGTGTTGATTCATTTAAACTAACATAATCATCCTGCTGCAACCAGGTTTCTGTAAGGCAGAGTAAATCAATTTGTTGATCAATTATTAAGTCATGTACTAACAGAGACTTGGAGGAGAGAGACCTAATATTTAATAATCCACATTTCACTGTTTTACTCTTTGGTTCAGATGTGGATACTGTATTGTTCTTTCTTTGTAAATGTTTAAGTTGTTTGTTGCTGGTGTTTAGTTTGTTTTTTGTCTTTTTGGAAGCAGACACAGTCTCTATGGAGATGGGTTTTTGGGGGGGTAGCAGGAGGAGAGAAGCTGCAGAGAGGCGTGTAAGACTGCAACTCTGCTTCCTGGTCCCAACTCTGGATAGTCATGTTTTGAGGGGTTTAATAAATTTGTCGATATTTCTAGAAATGAGAGCTGCTCCATCCAAAGTGGGATGGATGCCATCTCTCCTAACAAGACCAGGTTTCCTCCAGAAGGTTTGCCAATTATCTATGAAGCCCACATCATTTCTGGGACACCACTCAGACAGCCAGCAATTTAAGGAGAACATGCGGCTAAACATGTCACTCCTGGTCTGATTGGAATATCACGGCACAAGCAGGATTCACTGCACTGTTAATGTTAGCTGTTTTATATTGCTGCCTCTGTTCGGTGGTGTCGAGCCAAACAGACTTTAACGTGTGTTTGAACAAGCTGACGGTTCACTCGTTAGGCTGAAAGAAAGATGCTTTAATCACAGGAGTCACACATGTGTCCACTGTACCATCTGGGAACTCTACTTGTTTAGCACTCGTAATAACACAAACACTAAATCCTCCTGTTTGTAGCAGTGTATACACCTGAGACTGTCACCTGTCTGTCTGTCCTGCACTCTCTCTCTTATTTTATCTCTGATTGTGTAATAAAAGTATGAACATGTGTTTATAAGTTACACTTGTGTTTGAATCCTGCAGCTTATCACACATTTGATTTCCATGTGTGACAACTGCAAGTGTCCAGAGTGAGGACAGACTGAGGGACCCACTGCTGCACATCATCTGTGAGGCTTTGCACCCCTGATGATACACCAGGACAAACTCAGCAGTGTGTGAGGAAGAGGAGGAGGAAGAGACAGCAGCAGCTGACAGATGGAGAGAATAGACAGACTGTTCCCTGTTTGTGAAGGACTGCTAGAAAAGTTTAGAATAACTAATTGTCTGTCCTGAATCAGTCTTATTAGGTAATGTTCAAATAATGTTATCATCCCAGTGTTTTCAGTGTGGGAGAAAGTACTCAGGGCCTTCAAGTTACACACTATGAAAGGCAGCAACAAGTTTAATATTCAGAAACTTAAAGTATGTATCAGCAGCAGAATGGAGCTAAAAATAAATGTTTGTTTCAGTTTTATGAAGCTTTGAGTATTTTGGATTAGTAGCACTGCTGTGTTTGTTGCATCATATTGCTGTAATTGTTTATATGCTTTATATATTCTGAGGTAAGTTGATCTATAGTGTTACATCATATTCTATAAGGATGTTGTGTTTGTTTACTTTCTGCCCAGTTTGACCCATTTAGCAGAAGTCAGCCTGTTTAAGGCTCTGATATCTATTCTGTATGACTTAAAGCAGTTATGACATGGTCTGATTTTCTCACCCAATAAAGGAATATTTAATATATCAGTCTACTCTTCATTCTATCAGACAGTTATCACAGCTCGTACATTTGCTTTTTACACATATATGTAAGCATTGAGCCAAATTTAGTAATGCCAACATACTGAAGGAACAACATTTGTCTTATATATAATACATCTATATATATACTGTCAAAGATACTTGAGTGTCTTTGAGTGAAGATTTAAGGTGATAGGACATAAATAGCTGCAACTTGAATCTTTACTGAAGCTCAGTATTTGACACAGAGTTCACTCACATGTGCTGTACCAGTGTACCTGCACATGTGATGTGACAATAGAAGTGATTTGATTTGAGAGTTAAAACTCACTGCTGTAATAACTAATAATGATTAATATAATAACTATAATATTGGACATCTCATATTTACACTGACTTTAGTCTCATGAACAACATTAGCTAATTGTTATTTACTAGCTAATCTTATATTAATTTTTCCCCACGCTGCCACCTACAGAAGTTCTCTGACGACTCTGCCATAGTCGGCCTCATCACAGGTGAGGACGACTCAGAGTACAGACAGTGGACTCTGGACTTTGTTGACTGGTGTCAGCAGAACCACCTGCTGATCAACGCCGGGAAAACGAAGGAGTTGGTGGTGGACTTCCGGAGACGCAGACCCACCACACTGACACCGGTGAACATCCAGGGAGTGGACATTGAGATAGTGGACTCTTATAGGTACCTGGGTGTTCACCTGAATAATAAACTGGACTGGAGCCACAACACTGAAGCTCTTTACAGGAAGGGTCAGAGCAGACTCTACCTGCTGAGGTGGCTGAGGTCATTTGGAGTCCAGGGAGCGCTTTTAAAGACCTTCTATGACTCTGTGGTGGCATCTGTCACTTTTTACAGTGTTGTATGTTGGAGCAGCAGTTTATCGGCAGCTGAGAGGAAGAGGTTGGATAAACTCATCAGGAAGGCCAGCTCTGTTCTGGGATGCACCCTGGACCCAGTACAGGTGGTGGGAGACAGAAGGACTCTGCCCAAAATAACATCTCTGATGGACAGAGCCTCCCACCCCATGTATGTAGATGTTGCTGAACTGCAGAGCTCCTTCAGTGACAGACTGCTGCATCCTAGATGCATGAAGGAGCGTTTCCGCAGGTCCTTCCTCCCTGCAGCTGTCAGACTGTACAATCTGAACTGCTCCCAACAAACATAGATGTTTACATCAATGCTGTAACTGCAATAAGCTAGTTAATTAACCAATTCACACTACAACCTGGTTTGCCTCTTACCTGTAATTATTTTTATTTAATTTAATAACTGTACAGTACTGTGTTTATAGTAACCATTGTCATTAATGTAAATATGTAAGAAAAATTGTGTACGTTTCTATTCCGTGTCCTGTGTACTGTTTGTTTGTATATTTGTCTTTTTGGCTGCTGTTACAACCAAATTTCCCCGTGTGGCACAATTAAAGGATTATTCTATTCTATTCTTATATGACTGTTCAGTACAGAAATGAAGCCCAACAATCATGTTTTACAGTCCTGTGGTCTCAGCCTCAGATACTTATCAAATCACACAAAGCTTATGTAGAAACAAACAAATGAACAAAATATGTTCTCCTTCATTTCTGTCAACCACACGTTTCCAGCTATCATGGTTGCTAGGCAACCTGGGCAGCGCGACGGAGGCTAGACCGTCCCATTTCACAAGCTTCTCACTTCCGGCCTTAGCGGTCTTTGAGTACGCGGCCCTTGAGGACCGTTGAGGCTGCGTACTTTAAGGCTGCAGACCCTGAATTGGGATACAGCCACACTGAACTCTAAATGGTGCAATCTACTTACACTGAAAAAAATGTTGTTGGATTTACTTAATTCAATGGTGGACATTTGTTGCACACAGATGTTTTGCTTTGGCAGCAACTTAAACAATTGAGTTAAATTAACACAATTTATTCATGTTCTATAAACCTGTGCAATTTGTGTTGATAAAATGTGACTTAAACATGTTTTGATGAAGTAATTTGAGCTCTTGGAATATTTTAATCCTTCACAATTTTTTCACTTTATCCCAACACCATTCAATAACTTTTACCCAATACTACTTGGTCACTTAAATACTACATGTTAACTTCAAATTACATTTTGCTATTATATTCTAGTATCAAATACACAATTTTCAAATGGAGGCCTTATAACAGATTGTGTTGTTCTCTTCCAAGATGGTTGCTGGCATCCACCAGTAACCTTTAAAAACAAAATGTCTAATTTCACTGCATTGACAGTAGGTAAAGAATTAAACTGACATTACTCCTCCACTGAATCTATATAAATCAACAGTTAAATAATGTCAGTTCTTCCGTGTTCTCTGGAATCAATCACAGCAAAGAAATTAGACTGTTTCTTTTAAAAATGTTACAGGACAATACAAAACATTCTATTTAAGGCCTCTGACGTCAAGATTCAGTTAAACAACAATTATAACTAAACAATTTGAGGTAATGTTAGTTTCCATTAACATTAAATTAGGTTACTGAATTGGCAAACACCTTCCTATTAACATTACCCATTTTACCCCAATAACTAAAGAAATTAGCACTTGCAGGTCAAAAACTTTATTCAAGAGACTGAAAAATAACATTGATACAGTGACTGTCAAAAATTACAGCACTGATCATACTGTGACATCCTGGTTCAAAACAGCACACTTAGAAATATTCAACGTTCTTTACTTCAACTGAAAATACCATTTCACACGACCCATATGGGATATTTAGACTGTATAACTGTTCACGCTACATCTCTTCACTAGTAAAAGAAAGAAAAAATACAAAGAGAAATTTAAAAATGCTGCCAAACAGACAACTTGTACAGAGCAAAAGGAAAAACAAACAACAAAAAAAACAGCTCATCCTCATGGCAGTTGCAGAGTATATAAAAATGAACCCTGCGATCTGTTCCTGGAATTGAGCTTCAAAAATGCAGCAGAACAAGTGTGAGGTTTAAATGTCCTCTCACCTAGAGCTGATCACCTTGCATGCATAACAGTGAGCTTTCCTTGCAGGAGCAGTTTTGTCTTAGTTGTGAGCTTTTCTTGAGAGCTGAGTTGCATCCAACTCCATTACCACCCTTTGAATCACCTCAAAAGTGTAGCAGAGCTGTGATGGGTAACTCATATTGAAGGAATAAAAAAGGTCCAAACAGCATGGCTACTGCAAAGGTCACGTTATCCAGATCTTGAAGAACTACTATACCCTCGATGATGATGCCAACATCAGAAAAGTCATTGCCTGGCGTATCCTTTGGAGACAGATGTTCATTGTGGTTTTCTCAATCTGTGCAGTGGCCTCAGTCAAGGCCTGGTTAAACACAAAACATTTTTTTAAGATTCCTTTTTAAACTCATCTCTTTTGAATCTACCAGTTCTAATGTCAGAGTAATTTAAACCAATGAAAGCAACATAGTAAATAGCTATAGCCAAAGAGTGGCCTCCCATGCTGCCATTCATGGTCTAACAGAGTTTCTAAAAGAGAGTGAAAAACATAATAATTTCAAATGCTTTACATTAGTTTTTGTTAGAAAGACACCGGCCCATCAGAAATCCAGGTTATGTCACTCAGAAGATGTTAGAATTTAGACTTTCAGCCCCACAATTTGGTTAGCTGTTGGTCAGTTGGTCTTTTTTTTTTTTTCAAACAAAAGCTAATGTAAATATCGGTGGGATTTTCCTTTGTTCACTAGAATGACAAATTTAAAGTTTTTTCACACTGATGTGACCCCTAATACAGGGGTGGGGGTGGGGCCTCAAGGGCCGGCGGCCGAGTTCATTACCAGGCCTCATGTGAACTTCAAATTATTAAAGAGAACTACTGGTCCTAACCAGTCCAATGAGGATCAAGTGGATAACTAAATGCATTTTTAAATGTTGCAAAGCCACAATCTACTCATAAAACACTTACCATGAACTCCTGCATCAAGATGTTACAATTGTCTTTCACACAGATGCGGAGCACTTTGATGAGGGACTCCCTTTGAGCATCAATGTCATCCTAAAGTATTATAACAAAGAAAACAGATTTGTGAACTTTTCAGCAGCACAGAAGAAAATGATCCCAGACAAAAACTCTTGACTTTTTAAACCAGTCAACATGCAACACCAGCATCTACAAAGCAATATCAAAAATTCCTGTTTGACATCAGCTTTATGGATATATAGTTTCCAGAACATATATTTTTAAAAAAAAGATAAATTTTTCTCAGTGGGCAAGTAAATGCATGATGAAAATTATGGCATCCTTTCAGTGGAATCAGTACTCACAGGTAATAGTTGACTGTTTCAATGGATGCAGCATAAAATTCTTTTACTGACCTAATGCAATACATATACACTTTGTAGTTAAAGAATTTTAAAGTTCTTACTGTCATCATGGCAGCTACATCCTTTAGCTTTGTGCCCTGTTCCCCCGATCACTTTGCAAACACTTTCAGCAGACTGTCAGAGAGAAACTCAGCTCCGTCAGAAACCTTGACTGTAAAGGCATGTTTGGGATGCACTGGAATGCTGCATTTTATCTGAAATGACATAAAATTATTTTTGAAATAACAGCAGGCACTGTGCTTGGTTAATCAGTAATGTTTTGTTGAATAAAAACTGTGTTTCCAGATCTTATGGGATTAAAAAAATCCAAAGATGTTTGTTTCTGATTTGCAACCCAACAACCCACAAGTTACAACCTCATTTTAGTTCAAGTGTGCATTAATGTGAGTCCAGTAATCACCTTTCTGACAATACATACAGGTATAAGTTAAACCTATGGCAGATTTTGGATTTCTCAGTTGTATTAATAGGGTGGTCTATTTGTGTATGCATGCACCTAATAATTATACAAAACCTATTATAATTAAGTTACAGAAACCTTAAGCGAAAATAGAATATACTTTCTTACCATAACACCTTGAACCCACAATCCATCAGCTGACTCCTGGTGAAATGCAGAATAGAGGTCGTCTCTCAATGTGCAGCAAAAAAAAAAAAAACAGAAACAAAAGGACAGCAGGTGAGGGCAGGAGGGGTAGGGATGTAAGCTAGCATAATGCCGCTAATGATATTAGCTAAAGCTGTTCAATGTCCAAAATCTCACTAACACCACGATGCAGTAAATACACAAACTGAAGAGTCAGTTGGCAAATCTATTCACACAGAAAACCAAATTATGTTATGAGCGCCTCATAATTAGGTTTAATGTGATATTACGCCTCTTGTGCCAAAGACAAATTCAAATGAAAAAGCGCCAATTCTTTGACAACAGATAAAACAGCAAATAAGCTAACGGGTCTTTTTTAGCATGTTACATGGCGACACTCTAGACGTTTAACTACATTTGGCTAAAATATGGTAAATATTAATTCAAAAAAAATCAAGACATACCAAAAACGTAGAGTTGGCTGCTTGACTTGACTGAGATGGATGTCTTTTTTGAACCACGATCCAAAGCCCGCGAGATGAAATCACGCGTGGTTTCACGAGGTTTAATGTTGCTATCTTATTGACTTACTTCACCTGAACATGATATGAACAATTTAATACACCCTTTCTGCATATCATGTAGTTTTTACACTATATAGTTACATTTATCTTTAAAACATGAGGCAATTGTGTTAAATACATGCAAGATGCTTACATAAATCCAAGAGATGGCCAGTGCCTTTTTTTTAGTGTATGCCCACCTCACGTGCCTAGCCCCTCAACAAGCCGCCGCACCTCCACTAAAGCAATAAAACAAAGCATAAAACGTTAAACAAATTAGTAAAAGAGATCTACATAAAACAAATGCACCCCAAGTTACTGTTCTTTATAAAAGCATCACATAACAAACAAACAGCATAAGACAAGACAGCAGCAGCATGGCACAATCCACTCTTTCCTGAGGAGCTCTGCAGTGCTTAGCTGCCTAATGCTCTCAGCCCCTTTGGATGGGAAAAGACTGCCAAATGCCTCCGTGTGGTAGTGAAGCACAGCCGTTTCTTATAAGGCCGCTAATTATCAGCTGGGAAGGTGTGGATGTTAGTGCTGCATTTGTGGACATCACGTAAAATCCTTCCCCAGAATCTACTTCACTACAGTAGAGTGTCCAGATGGAAGCCACTCTTCATTAAAAGGCACATAACACTTAACTTGGAGTTTCACAGAAGGCACCTGAAAGACTTTCACACCATAAGAAACAAAATTCTCTGGCTCTTCTGTGAGCTATGGCGGAGCTTCCTCAGAGAGCAGGTGGGTGAGAGCAGGTGGGTGAGGAGGAGAGACCCGAGACGGCCACCGAGTGTCAGGTGAAGTGATCGTCAGGTAAGAAGTTATGACCTGCAATCTTTTTCCTTTGAAAACGTGATTAAAATCATGTTCATGTTGTAATGATATTCATATTATAATAGTATAAAATAAAAATAGAATTAAGACTATGCATTTTCAAACAATAAAAAGACAGCTGCCCAACGCTCAAAGCAATTTACAATTCCACTATTCCTTCAGTCTCAAATTCACACAATGGTGGAGGCAAGCCACAGTTGTTGCCACAACTGACCTGGGACAGACTGACAGAAGCGAGGCTGCTATATCGTGCCATCATCAGTAGGCGGTAGGTGAAGAGTCTTGCCCAAGGACACAACGACCAAGACAGACAGAGCTGGGGATCGAACCAGCAACCTCCCAGTTACAAGAATTGTTTACCCACTGACAAACATTTCAAGTTCTACTAAATTATAACAATTTGTGGTAACCTGATTATGATTCAAAAAGAATTAACAACACTTCTTGTAATGGTGTTAAAATCAACCCAGCTTTTATTTTCAAATGCAAAAAGTTAAAGAAAATCAGCCAACATACTGGACACATAGTTGTCAGCATAATTGTTTATTGTTCAACACAATAAACAAATATACTGTCACCATTGTTACTGATATTGAAAGGTTATTGATAATTTGTTAAAATGTAGCGAGTAAAAGCCACCGAGTAACCGCTAAGAGCCCAGAATAAACGGGACAAGAGGGTCAATTATCAGTCAGATATGTTAAAATTTATTTTAAAAGAACACAAAGGGTTTGCAAAAAAAAAAAAAGCCTAAAACATCAAAATGGAAAAGGTCACTAACGACCATTTGATAGTGTTATTGGTGCAACCTGCCAGCAATGCAACTATCACCTGAGGGCTTGCTCCACCCCGGTGGTCCCAGATGCTCGTTGCTTTAAAAGAAACAAATCCACCCCAAAGAAATACGAGCCGAACAGAACACTTATCGCATGCACTAAGTGTTTTAGTTCAGGCAATAATCGGTGGCACTAAAATCACTCTTAATAAAGCTTATTCACTGCAAATCCACACAGAGCACCTCTAAAAGACCTACGTCCCCTAAGGTAAGAGCCCAGCTCAGGGATTGCACATTGCCCGACTAATATTGCACCAGCCCAGTAAAAATAAAAACAAACCCAGCATAAAAAAAACAGTTTTAAAAGGTGACCGTACTAAAACCAAAAACGCAACAAAACAGGAGGAAAAAACAGTGACAAGTTCACATGTGCAGCCTGCCCTGCAGGAGGCAATACAATATAAATTAGATTATAGTGCATAAATATACTTTTTTTAATGTCAAATATATTAAGTTAACATACCTCCAGCAGGCAACTGTGTTTGCTGCACACCTGGCTTATCTTGGCTTATCGTCTAAAATCACTACTAAAAACATAAAATACAATAAACATCAAATACATTTCAACAAATTTTTAAAAAGCACTAAAAGAAAAATTGCCTGCACCTCGAACCTCTGCTGTAGAGGTTTAAAACAACCACTTGTGTAGCAGACAACTAAAACCTCTCAGGCTCCTCACCTACTCACACAACCATTGTTCACAGCAGCTCGTCAGTGGAAATAAAGAGCACCTGCTGCTACTTCCTCTTTTATACCCTCCATTGTGTCCCCTGGGTCCTAAAGCCTCCCCAATTACACAAGTAAAGAATGCCCTCTCACAAATGTCATGTGACAACCTCATTGGCTTACAGAATTGTGATGTCACACACATTTAGAATCTTACTCCCACTTTGATCCTTTGATCCTAAAACCCTTAAATAGGCGTGAGACGCAACAACTTTTAGTCCGTTATTCGCAGCATTTATGTTTGCAGCATTCAAACGAACGTTCGCCAGAGAAGCCTTTTTTGAATCCTTTTCAGAGTCACTGTTAACAGATTAGAAACATGTCTCCAAGAAAACAGAAAAAAAGAGAAAAAGTAAAGCCCAGCGCTCCTCTTTGCAATCGAGAAGAAAACGATCAACTGCAGAAGATGTGCTTGGAAGAAATGCGTGAGGAAAATCTCATGAACAATCACAATACACGACACCCGCTCCAGCCAGAGTACACCAGTTACGTCTGGGAAAGTTTTTTTAAACAACGAGCGCAGATTATCTCCCTGACAGAGCAATATGAGAGAAGGACCGCTGAAGTAGATAGACTGTTCAGCCAGCTTCTTGAAAAGGAAGATATTCAAAAGGAGAAAGAAATGGAACTCCTAGACATGCGGGGAAGGAACTTTGAGCTCCAAGCAAAGCTTAATAAAGTACAAGAAAAACCAACAGAAGAAATCCTCCAACAGAAGAAAAACGAGAAAGACAAGGAAAAAAAGATTCAGGAGCTGAGTGTAAAGCTTGATGAAGCTCTGCGAAAAAATCAAGAACTCCTCCAAGAGAAGAAACAACTGGTCATAAAACTCCAAGGCACTGAGATAAATGAAAAAGTGCTGAAAGGAAGGGTTGAGTTTCTTAAAAAGAAAGCGCAACAGACCATGAAAAAGGAAGATACGGATTGCAAGCTTCAGGACAGCGAGCAACACAAGGAAGCCTTGCAAATAAAGCTTGATGAAGCTTTGCAAAAAAATCAAGAACTCCTCCAAGAAAAAGAACAAATGGACATAAAGCAGCGCAAACTGCAAGGCATGGAGGAAAAGTACAAAGGACTTCAGGCAAAGCTTGATAAAACACTGAACAAAAATAAAGAGTTGCTTCAAGAAAAAAAGCAACTAGAAATTAAACAGAAAGAAATGGACTCCAAGCTTGAAGGCGTGGAGGAAAAATACACCGCGCTGAAAATAAAGCTTGATAAAACAGTGCAAAGAAATAAGGATTTCCGACAAGACAAAGAACAGCATGACACGAAACAGAAAGATCTGGATTGCGAGCTTCAGAACATCAAGAAACACAACCAAGGTTTGCAAGTAATGCTTGATGAAGCTCTGCAAAAAAATAAAGAAATCCTTGAAGAGAAAGAAAAACTGGACATAAACCAGAGAGGCATGCAGGAAAAATACGGAGCGCAGCAGGTAAAGCTTGATGAAGCTCTGCACAAATATCAAGAGCTGCTTCAAGACAAAGAACAACGGGAAATAAAGCAGAAAGAAGAAAAACAAATTCTCCAGGACTTTGAGAGGAAACACCAACAGCTGCAAGACCGTTATAACAAACTGAACTCCAAAACAACTGAGCTGGAGGGGGAAAAGAAAAAAGTGCAAAAACAATGCTCAGAGATGCAGAGTAAGCTCAGTGACATGCTGAGAAAAAACACAGAACTGGAGAAACTTTCCAACAACTTGAAGTGCAAAAACACTGAGGTGCAGATGTTAAAGCAGCAACTAGAGAAAACAAACAAAGACTTGCAGTGTACACTTCAAGAAGTCGAGAGAAGTCAGCAGCTACAAGACACACACAACAAATTACGACAGAGTTATACAGAGATGCACGAGGCAAAGCTTATGCAGGAGGCCAAATGTAAAGAACTGAAAGAAAGGCTCGAAGAAAAACAAGCCAAATTAGAAGAAGTGGAGACAACATGCAGGAAACTTGAGAAGGAAAATACACAAACAATTGATGAGTTAAGAACGCTCATCCTAGAGAAAAAAGTGCTCGTGGAAAAGATCATGGAAAAGAAGAAAAAACGCTTCCGCTTCTTCTGGAGAAAGAGCACTCCTGCTTTTTCTACTTTTTCTACTTTTTCTTCTGCTGATGTGACCCCGTCTTCCTCCTCCACCATTGCATCGTAATTTTCACCTCTCCTCTCCTCTCCCTTTCTCTCCTGACACCTCTCCCTCCCCTATTTCCCTTTAACTCCTAACACCCGTCCCATCTCTCCCCCCCCCCCGTCCCATCTCTCCCCCCCTCTCTCTTTCACCCTCACCCCCAACCAGTCCCGGCAGTTGACTGCGCCCTCTAGAGCCTGGTTCTGTCATAGGTTTCTTCCTTTAAAGGGAGTTTTTCCTATCCACTGTCGCACCCAGTGCTTGCTCAGAGGGCATTGTTGGGGTTCTTCCCCCCCCCCCCCCATCCCCTTCACCCTCACCCCCCAACCAGTCCCGGCAGCTGACTGCGCCCTCTAGAGCCTGGTTCTGTCATAGGTTTCTTCCTTTAAAGGGAGTTTTTCCTATCCACTGTCGCACCCAGTGCTTGCTCAGAGGGCATTGTTGGGGTTCTTCCCCCCCCCCCCCCCCCCTCATCCCCTTCACCCTCACCCCCCAACCAGTCCCGACAGCTGACTGCGCCCTCTAGAGCCTGGTTCTGTCATAGGTTTCTTCCTTTAAAGGGAGTTTTTCCTATCCACTGTCGCACCCAGTGCTTGCTCAGAGGGCATTGTTGGGGTTCTCCCTTTCTCCCTTTCTCTATCCCTTTCCTTTTCCCTCTTCTCCCCCCCCCCTTTTCTATCCCCCCCCCCTTTTCTATTTCCCCCCCCCTTTTCTATTTCCTTAATAATTTAATAATAAACACAATTGGCTACATTTTAAATGTGTCTGATCAACGTCTTCATTCAAGAATGAATTGTCTTTCTCACGGAGTCATGTGTATTTTGTGCTTTCTTCGGGCTGGTGATCCCCGCGGTCGTTCAGCCCCGGAGTCCAGAGTTTTAGTGTTTTAATCACATTTAGTGTTACATTTCAGATCACCACAATAGGATATCCATAATTTAGGATTCAGGCATTTGTTTTAGTTCAATATCGTAATCATTCTATGACTGAGTAGTTTACAGAACCTTCAGTCAGCAGCAATAACTTCTGTTGGAGGTATTTGTTCTTATTTTTTATTATTTTGAAATTAGTTAAAGTTTGTTGTTAGTTTACTTATATTTTGAGGTTTATTTACAAGTTTATTTGTAGGTTAATATTTGTTTCAATGTTTTGTTTGTTTGGTGTTGCCTTGTTAAATTAATCAATCAATCAATCAATCTTTATTTATAAAGCACTTTTCATACAACCCCCCCCCCCCCCCCCCCCCCACACACACACACACACACACACGCGCGCACACTTAAAAAGTAAAATTGGACTGGGTACGCATGAGCCAAGTGAGGAAACACTATCATGGCGAGCGGAAGCCGGTCACAGACCGCAGCCTCCAGGCTGGGCACACAGCAGGAGGGAGGCAAAGAAGCCCCCCAGCCAGGCTGAGAGGACCCCCAGAGCCCCAGCAGCCACGGTCGATCACAGACTCGGTGCAGAGAGCGCCCTCCGAGGAAACACTGGAGATATGACACAATAGGATATATACTGGGTAAAAAGATAAAATAAATAAGAACGGGATACAATATAAATATAAATATAAATAGAGTAAGAAGATTAAAAAATGAATAAGAATAAAATCAATAAATATTAGGTAAAACCTAAATTAACAATAGAATAACAGGATAGAAAAAATAAATAAACGTTAAGTAAAAGCCAAATTAAAAAGGTGGGTCTTGAGCCTGTTCTTAAAAACATGTACGTTCTCTGCGGCCCTGAGCTCCTCCGGCAGGCTGTTCCACAGACGAGGACCATACCGCTGAAAAGCTGCCTCTCCGTGAGTATGTGTCCTGACTTTAGGGACAATCAAAAGGCCAGTACCAGAGGACCTCAAGGTCCGCGAGGGTTCATATGGTAAAAGCAGATCTGAGAGATAAGAAGGCCCAAGACCATTAAGACATTTAAAAACCAATAAAAGAACTTTAAAATCGATCCTGAAACACACGGGGAGCCAGTGCAGCGATTCTAAAACCGGTGTAATGTGGGCCCGCCCTCTCGTCTTCGTCAGCACACGAGCTGCAGAGTTTTGTAAAAGTTGTAAAGTTGAAATATTCTTTTTAGGAAGACCAGAGAGCAGGGCATTACAGTAATCAATGCGACTGGTAATAAAAGCATGCATCAACATCTCCGTGTTGGCCCAAGAGAGAATAGGGCGGACTCTGGCTATATTTTTTAGATGATAAAATCCAATTTTGGTTACATGTTTAATATGTGGGATAAAACCAAGCTCAGAGTCAAAAACAACACCCAGGTTTTTCACTTGTAGCATAGTGAAAATGCCTGTAATTTAGACAAGAGTTTCTCTCTCTGAGCCTCAGGACCGACGATTAAAACTTCAGTTTTGTCCTGGTTAAGCTGTAAAAAGTTTTCTGCCATCCAAGATCTTATATCTAAAATACAGTTAAAAAGGGCATCCATTGGTCTGGTGTCATCAGGAGACACGGAAATGTACAGCTGAGTGTCATCAGCGTAACTGTGAAAGTTCACTCCATGCCTCCTGATGACACCACCGAGAGGGAGCATATACAAATTAAAAAGTACAGGGCCTAAAACTGACCCTTGAGGCACACCACATTAGTCAGTAAAAGCTTGTTTCTATAAATAAAGAGACTGGTATAGGAACAAAAAACGCAACTTTAAAGTTTGGACAGTGGACTTCTTTTGCCTGCGTACGAAATATTATCTCAGTGCAGCAGTGGCTTGTGGACTCTTAATTGTGGGATGTTTGGTTTGTCAAACAAAAGGAATTGCCACCACAACTTCAATTCATTGACATTTGCAAGCATTCCTTTATACACAGCATTTCAGTCAGGTTGAGGTCTGGACTTCCATGCTGTAGATTTGCTGCTGTGCTTGGGGTCATTATCCTGTTGCATGGCCTAATTTAGGAGAAGCTTTAGCTGTCGGACAGGTGGCCTCACATTTGACTCTAGAAAACTCTGGCATACAGAGGATTTCGTCGACTGCAAGGTGCCTATCTCTTGTAGCTGCAGAACAAGCTTAAATCAAAAAATTATCCACTGCTACGAATCCTGGGATAGGGTGGGCCATGAAGGATACACCCGAACCATCCTTCAAATCCAGGTAAAAGGAGGAGGCATTTGTGGGTCACATTTGGAGCAGCCTTTGTCGCCTGGCTGTGATGTAATCGGCTATTAAAGGCAGCCTCTGAATCACAAAACAACCACAATGGACCAAAGTGCTGTACAGAAGATTAAATACATAAAAACAAATAGAAAGAAAAACTACAGAAAAGGAAAAATAAAATAAAAAACTGTATATAAATAAATAAACAATAAAAGAAAATCAGCTGGAGTCTATCCCAGCTGTCACCAGGGTGTCAGCTAACACACAGACAACCAGTTGCACTCACATTCATACCTATGGACAATTTAGAGTTTCCACGCAATCACAGGGGAACATGCAAACTCCACACAGAAAGACCCACAATTTCATACCATAAGGTCACCAGTCTCCCAGCAATTCATTTCTCATATATTTGCCCAACAACTTCACAAAAGCTGGAGAATTTATTGCGGGACCATGTACTCTCATGTGCCTCTTCATTTTCTCAACAAATGAAATCATTTCTCTTTTAACACATAAACAGTGTGGATGCTGAAGAGCTTCATCTGTCATGGAGGTGACCAATAACCCAATGGTCACTCTGACAAAGCTCCAGCATTTCTGTGTGGAGTATGGAGAACCTTTAAGAAGGACAGAGGCTGTATCCCAATTCAGGGTCTGCAGCCTTAAAGGCTGCATTTTAAGGCCGGTTACGTCACAGTGGCGCGCCGAAGGCTGTCCCAATTCAAAGGCTGCTCGAAATGCGGCCCTCAAATGCATCCTTCATTTCCCTGAATTTTAAGGCTGTGGCAGTGTAGACTTCGTGGTCCCATATATCCCACAATTCATAGCGCGGCAGTCGGTGTGGATAATTCTGCCGCAGATGGCAGAAGCGGAGCGGCCGAAGAGTAAACTGTGAAAAGTAAGTACTGAATATTATGTCACTTATTTATGTGTAAATGTTTAATAATGAGGAACATTAAAACATTACTGTTGGCCACATGTCAGCAGAGTTATTTGCCATTATCGATGTTTGTACGTTCAGCTTTTACCTGCTTTTAAAGCCTTTAAAATATAATAATACAATAGTCGACCTTAATCTGACAGAGAATGTGATGATTTTGTGGATAATTAAAGTCAGTCATATATCCACAAACACAACAAGCTGAAAGTCAGTGATGCTGCTCGGTTTGCAGTCCTGAATATCACGGCACAAGCAGGATTCACTGCACTGTTAATGTTAACTATGTTATATTCCTGCCTCTGTTCGGTGGTGTCGAGCCAAACGGACTTTAACGTGTGTTTGAACGAGCTGACGGTTCACTCGTTAAGCTGAAAGAAAGATGCTTTAATCACAGGAGTCACACGTGTGTCCACTGTACCATCTGGGAACTCTTCTTGTTTAGCACTCGTAATAACACAAACACTAAATCCTCCTGTCTGTAGCAGTGTATACACCTGAGACTGTCACCTGTCTGTCTGTCCTGCACTCTCTCTCTTATTTTCTCTCTGATTGTGGAATAAAAGTATGAACATGTGTTTATAAGTTACACTTGTGTTTGAATCCTGCAGCTTATCACACATTTGATTTCCATGTGTGACAACTGCAAGTGTCCAGAGTGAGGACAGACTGAGGGACCCACTGCTGCACATCATCTGTGAGGCTTTGCACCCCTGATGATACACCAGGACAAACTCAGCAGTGTGTGAGGAAGAGGAGGAGGAAGAGCCAGCAGCAGCTGACAGATGGAGAGAATAGACAGACTGTTCCCTGTTTGTGAAGGACTGCTAGGAAAGTTTAGAATAAGTAATTGTCTGTCCTGAATCAGTCTTATTAGGTAATGTTCAAATAATGTTATCATCCCAGTGTTTTCAGTGTGGGAGAAAGTACTCAGGGCCTTCAAGTTACACACTATGAAAGGCAGCAACAAGTTTAATATTCAGAAACTTAAAATATGTATCAGCAGCAGAATGGAGCTAAAAATAAATGTTTGTTTCAGTTTTATGAAGCTTTGAGTATTTTGGATTAGTAGCACTGCTGTGTTTGTTGCATCATATTGCTGTAATTGTTTATATGCTTTATATATTCTGAGGTAAGTTGATCTATAGTGTTACATCATATTCTATAAGGATGTTATGTGTTTGTTTACTTTCTGCCCAGTTTGACCCATTTAGCAGAAGTCAGCCTGTTTAAGGCTCTGATATCTATTCTGTATGACTTAAAGCAGTTATGACATGGTCTGATTTTCTCACCCAATAAAGGAATATTTAATATATCAGTCTACTCTTCATTCTATCAGACAGTTATCACAGCTCGTACATTTGCTTTTTACACATATATGTAAGCACTGAGGCAAAATTTAATAATGCCAACATACTGAAGGAACAACATTTGTCTCATATATAATACATCTATATATATACTGTCAAAGATACTTGAATGTCTTTGAGTGAAGATTTAAGGTGATAGGACATAAATAGCTGCAACTTGAATCTTTACTGAAGCTCAGTATTTGACACAGAGTTCACTCACATGTGCTGTACCAGTGTACCTGCACATGTGATGTGACAATAGAAGTGATTTGATTTGAGAGTTCAAACTCACTGCTGTAATAACTAATAATGATTAATATAATAACTATAATATTGGACATCTCATATTTACACTGACTTTAGTCTCATGAACAACATTAGCTAATTGTTATTTACTAGCTAATCTTATATTAATTTTTCCCCACGCTGCCACCTACAGAAGTTCTCTGACGACTCTGCCATAGTCGGCCTCATCACAGGTGAGGACGACTCAGAGTACAGACAGTGGACTCTGGACTTTGTTGACTGGTGTCAGCAGAACCACCTGCTGATCAACGCCGGGAAAACAAAGGAGTTGGTGGTGGACTTCCGGAGACGCAGACCCACCACACTGACACCGGTGAACATCCAGGGAGTGGACATTGAGATAGTGGACTCTTATAGGTACCTGGGTGTTCACCTGAATAATAAATTGGACTGGAGCCACAACACTGAAGCTCTTTACAGGAAGGGTCAGAGCAGACTCTACCTGCTGAGGCGGCGGAGGTCATTTGGAGTCCAGGGAGCGCTTTTAAAGACCTTCTATGACTCTGTGGTGGCATCTGTCACTTTTTACAGTGTTGTATGTTGGAGCAGCAGTTTATCGGCAGCTGAGAGGAAGAGGTTGGATAAACTCATCAGGAAGGCCAGCTCTGTTCTGGGATGCACCCTGGACCCAGTACAGGTGGTGGGAGACAGAAGGACTCTGGCCAAAATAACATCTCTGATGGACAGAGTCTCCCACCCCATGTATGTAGATGTTGCTGAACTGCAGAGCTCCTTCAGTGACAGACTGCTGCATCCTAGATGCATGAAGGAGCGTTTCCGCAGGTCCTTCCTCCCTGCAGCTGTCAGACTGTACAATCTGAACTGCTCCCAACAAACAGATGTTTACATCAATGCTGTAACTGCAATAATTAACCAATTCACACTACAACCTGGTTAGCCTCTTACCTGTAATTATTTTTATTTAATTTAATAACTGTACAGTACTGTGTTTATAGTAACCATTGTCCTTAATGTAAATATGTAAGAAAAATTGTGTACGTTTCTGTTCCGTGTCCTGTTTGTATGTCTGTCTCTTTGGCAGCTGTTACAACCAAATTTCCCCTTGTGGCACAATTAAAGGATTATTCTATTCTATTCTTATATGACTGTTCAGTACAGAAATGAAGCCCAACAATCATGTTTTACAGTCCTGTGGTCTCAGCCTCAGATACTTATTAAATCACACAAAGCTCATGTAGAAACAAACAAATGAACAAAATATGTTCTCCTTCATTTCTGTCAACCACACGTTTCCAGCTATCATGGTTGCTAGGCAACCTGGGCAGCGTGACGGAGGCTAGACCGTCCCATTTCACAAGCTTCTCACTTCCGGCCTTAGCGGTCTTTGAGTACGCGGCCCTTGAGGACCGTTGAGGCTGCGTACTTTAAAGCTGCAGACCCTGAATTGGGATACAGCCACAATGAACTCTAAATGGTGCAATCTACCTATGCCCACCTCACGTGCCTAGCCCCTCAACAAGCGGCCGCACCTCCACTAAAGCAATAAAACAAAGCATAAAACGTTAAACAAATTAGTAAAAGAGATCTACATAAAACAAATGCACCCCAAGTTACTGTTCTTTATAAAAGCATCACATAACAAACAAACAGCATAAGACAAGACAGCAGCAGCATGGCACAATCCACTCTCTTTCCTGAGGAGCTCTGCAGTGCTTAGCTGCCTGAGGCTCTCAGCCCCTTTGGATGGGAAAAGACTGCCAAATGCCTCCGTGTGGTAGTGAAGCACAGCCGTTTCTTATAAGGCCGCTAATTATCAGCTGGGAAGGTGTGGATGGTAGTGCTGCATTTGTGGACATCACGTAAAATCCTTCCCCAGGATCTACTTCACTACAGTAGAGTGTCCAGATGGAAGCCACTCTTCATTAAAAGGCACATAACAGTTAACTTGGAGTTTCACAGAAGGCACCTGAAAGACTTTCACACCATAAGAAACAAAATTCTCTGGCTCTTCTGTGAGCTATGGCGGAGCTTCCTCACAGAGCAGGTGGGTGAGGAGGAGAGACCCGAGACCGCCACCGAGTGTCAGGTGAAGTGATCGTCAGGTAAGAAGTTATGACCTGCAATCTCTTTTCTTTTCCTTTGAAAACGTGATTAAAATCATGTTCATGTTGTAATGATATTCATATTATAATAGTATAAAATAAAAATAGATACAATTAAAACTATGCATTTTCAAACAATAAAAAGACAGCTGCCCAACGCTCAAAGCAATTTACAATTCCACTATTCCTTCAGTCTCACATTCACACACTGGTGGAGGCAAGCCACAGTTGTTGCCACAACTGACCTGGGACAGACTGACAGAAGCGAGGCTGCTATATCGCGCCATCATCAGTAGGCGGTAGGTGAAGAGTCTTGCCCAAGGACACAACGACCAAGACAGACAGAGCTGGGGATCGAACCAGCAACCTCCCAGTTACAAGAATTGTTTACCCACTGACAAACATTTCAAGTTCTACCAAATTAAAAAACAATTTGTGGTAACCTGATTATGATTCAAAAAGAATTAACAACACTTCTTGTAATGGTGTTAAAATCAACCCAGCTTTTATTTTCAAATGCAAAAAGTTAAAGAAAATCAGCCAACATACTGGACACATAGTTGTCAGCATAATTGTTTATTGTTCAACACAATAAACAAATATACTGTCACCATAGTTACTGATATTGAAAGCTTATTGATAATTTGTCCAAATGTAGCGAGTAAAAGCCACCGAGTAACCGCTAAGAGCCCAGAATAAACGGGACAAGAGGGTCAATATCAGTCAGATATGTTAAAATTTATTTTAAAAGAACACAAAGGGTTTGCAAAAAAAAGCCTAAAACATCAAAATGGAAAAGGTCACTAACGACCACAAGATAGTGTTATTGGTGCAACCTGCCAGCAATGCAACTATCACCTGAGGGCTTGCTCCACCCCGGTGGTCCCAGATGCTCGTTGCTTTAAAAGAAACAAATCCACCCCAAAGAAATACGAGCCGAACAGAACACTTATCGCATGCACTAAGTGTTTTAGTTCAGGCAATAATCGGTGGCACTAAAATCACTCTTAATAAAGCTTATTCACTGCAAATCCACACAGAGCACCTCTAAAAGACCTACGTCCCCTAAGGTAAGAGCCCAGCTCAGGGATTGCACATTGCCCGACTAATATTGCACCAGCCCAGTAAAAATAAAAACAAACCCAGCATAAAAAAAACAAAAAAAACCCCACAGTTTTAAAAGGTGACCCTACTAATACCAAAAACGCAACAAAACAGGAGGAGGAAAAAACAGTGACAAGTTCACATGTGCAGCCTGCCCTGCAGGAGGCAATACAATATAAATTAGATTATAGTGCATAAATATACTTTTTTTAATGTCAAATATATTAAGTTAACATACCTCCAGCAGACAACTGTGTTTGGTGCACACCTGGCTTATCTTGGCTTATCGTCTAAAATCACTACTAAAAACATAAAATACAATAAACATCAAATACATTTCAACAAATTTTTAAAAAGCACTAAAAGAAAAAAAGCCTGCATCTCGAACCTCTGCTGTAGAGGTTTAAAACAACCGTTTGTGTGGCAGACAATTAAAACTTCTAAGCAGGGGCATTTCTAGAATCAGAGCTTTGGGGGTGCTGAGCACCCAGAGAGCTGCCCAGCCAGGCAAGATAAACCTGTCTCTGTCAGTCCCTGCATCCTTAAATGTTGTCCCGAGTTCTCTCTGACTGTCTCCTTGGTGCATTTAAACCCCTGTTCCTCCCTGTCCTCATCGTCTGTTGTCTTCATCTCCATTATCAGTCATCATAATTTTACCATCTCTGTGCAAGTCTGCAAATTTCTTTATTAAATCATAAGATTCTTAAATTCATCAAGTCTCTCTGTGCCTGGGTCCTCGTCACAAAACATGACATCACTGTTTTGTACATTTTAACACAATTTAATCCCCACATTTGTGAAAGAAAAGCAAAACATTTTTTTGAAAAGTCTGTAACAAAACCATCAAATCTGATCAAGGTTATTTAAATGCTGCTAAAGAAGAATGGATTGGAATAAAAATACATATCCTAACCTTAATTACTGCGGGAGAATAATGAATGATGCTCATAGTGAGTAAGAAGTAAACTGAGTGCATTTTTTGGACAGAGATTCACATTTAATGTGTGTGTATAATATAATACAGATACATAAAAAACACTCCCGAAACAGAATAAATTATTACAAATAAATTATTACATAATATTAATAAAAACTATAAAAATGGAGGCAACTTTGCCTGTGGTAGAATGTATACAATGTGTACAATGTATGCAGATACTAATTTTACTAATTTAATAATACTAATTTTCTGTTGTAAGATTTATGAGTTTCATGCTTTCATAGTGGTCCTTAGGAGAGCTTGACATTTTATCAGGTGGTACACACTGTAAAAAGTTTGAGAAACACTGAGAAGTGTATGTGTACTTTTGGAAAACATTTAAAGCTGCAGTACAGAATCTTTGAAACAAGCTTAAAACATTTTTAGAATATAAACAGAGCACTCTGCTTCTCTTTACAGCTCCTCTCTCCACCAGGGCTGTTTGGCACTTTCTGATAGTGTGCAAATGTGATGTACGTACTGCGGCAGTCATACAGACAACTGGACGGTCCAAAAGCTGGCCTACCTATTACTGGCTGAGGTTTTAGAAGAGTTGTGGCTGAACCACATAAAAATATATCATTAATTTTAATCTCCCCAATCAATTATAATGTTATGTTGGAATGTTGTTAAAGAGGATCAAAATGTTTCAACCCAGTTTGTTTTGCAGATTCTGTATAGCAGCTTTAATATAGGGAGGACACAACTTCCAGATTGTGTGAGTTTCTGTTGTGCCTGTCACTGTTCCCTGTCTGTTTTCTTACCTGGTTCTTCCTGACCTTGCCCTTTCTCCTCACATTCCCCTCTTTCCTCTCTCCCTCTTTGGACTGACAATCATACACAAATAGATTGTATTAAATTAGATGAAAATTAAATTAATATGAAAAAATACTATTAAGATCACTAATAAAAAAGTCCTCTCTCAGTGTACTTTCAACCAAAAGGCAAATAACCAAACCACATGAACATCTAATAAAAGATATAAATATTGAAACACTGATCCAACATTATTCTTGATTGACGGATCATTTGATTTTACACTTTCACTTGAATGTGGCTCCTTTTTTTTGAAAAAACTTCCTCATATTCATTATGAACCTGGCTTCCTCTCTGTACGCACGCACGCACGCACGCACACACACACACACACACACACACACACACACACACACACACAACAGGAGTTATAAGGTTAATGGGCATCCAGTCAGTTAGCTAGTTAGTATCCATTTAAAACAGGACAGTGGTAACAACAGTAGGCTACGGAAAATTTAAAGTTTTAGATTTTTAAATAGGCTGTATACATTTCAATGGGAGGAACAGGACGGTGAAATGTCGCTGAATTTACTACAGAGCAGGACGGATTGTAGGGTAGCAAACATTGTCGGAAAACACGTTTTCAACACTGCAGGTTACCTGGGTGTAATGTTTTTCAGTTAAAAAGAAACATGGTCTGACTCCTACCAACTATATAAAGAGTAACTGAAGGTTAAATGCAGCTAATATGTCCTGTTTTAAGCCAGGCACTCACACCTCTGCTCCGCTGTGTCTCAGCCACCATCGCTCTGGCAGCAAGAGCGCTAGAGCCAGAGCAGGAGAGAGCTGGAACAAACCATTTTGGGAGGGGGGGTTATCTATACTTTTGTTGTTAAAATGTTACGTCTCAAACAAGTACAGTACTGTATGCTTTTTATATTTTTAGTAGTGTGTCACACAAACAGCAAATATTGTCAAAAAAAGAAAGAAATCTTTGGGGGTGCTTTGATTCATTTTGGGGATGCTGAAGCACCCCCAAAAATGGGCTAAAATCGCCCCTGCTTCTAAGGCTCCTCACCTACTCACACAACTAGCTCGTCAGTGGAAATGAAGAGCACCTGCTGCTACTTCCTCTTTTATACCCTCCATTGTGTCCCCTGGGTCCTAAAGCCTCCCCAATTACACCAGTAAAGAATGCCCTCTCACAAATGTCATGTGACAACCTCATTGGCTTACAGAATTGTGATGTCACACACATTTAGAATCTTACTCCCACTTTGATCCTTTGATCCTAAAACCCTTAAATAGGCGTGAGACGCAACAACTTTTAGTCCGTTATTCGCAGCATTGATGTTTGCAGCATTCAAACGAACGTTCGCCAGAGAAGCCTTTTTTGAATCCTTTTCAGAGTCACTGTTAACAGATTAGAAACATGTCTCCAAGAAAACAGAAAAAAAGAGAAAAAGTAAAGCCCAGCGCTCCTCTTTGCAATCGAGAAGAAAACGATCAACTGCAGAAGATGTGCTTGGAAGAAATGCGTGAGGAAAATCTCATGAACAATCACAATACGCGACACCCGCTCCAGCCAGAGTACACCAGTTACGTCTGGGAAAGTTTTTTTAAACAACGAGCGCAGATTATCTCCCTGACAGAGCAATATGAGAGAAGGACCGCTGAAGTAGATAGACTGTTCAGCCAGCTTCTTGAAAAGGAAGATATTCAAAAGGAGAAAGAAATGGAACTCCTAGACATGCGGGGAAGGAACTTTGAGCTCCAAGCAAAGCTTAATAAAGTACAAGAAAAACCAACAGAAGAAATCCTCCAACAGAAGAAAAACGAGAAAGACAAGGAAAAAAAGATTCAGGAGCTGAGTGTAAAGCTTGATGAAGCTCTGCGAAAAAATCAAGAACTCCTCCAAGAGAAGAAACAACTGGTCATAAAACTCCAAGGCACTGAGATAAATGAAAAAGTGCTGAAAGGAAGGGTTGAGTTTCTTAAAAAGAAAACGCAACAGACCATGAAAAAGGAAGGTACGGATTGCAAGCTTCAGGACAGCGAGCAACACAAGGAAGCCTTGCAAATAAAGCTTGATGAAGCTTTGCAAAAAAATCAAGAACTCCTCCAAGAAAAAGAACAAATGGACATAAAGCAGCGCAAACTGCAAGGCATGGAGGAAAAGTACAAAGGACTTCAGGCAAAGCTTGATAAAACACTGAACAAAAATAAAGAGTTGCTTCAAGAAAAAAAGCAACTAGAAATTAAACAGAAAGAAATGGACTCCAAGCTTGAAGGCGTGGAGGAAAAATACACCGCGCTGAAAATAAAGCTTGATAAAACAGTGCAAAGAAATAAGGATTTCCGACAAGACAAAGAACAGCATGACACGAAACAGAAAGATCTGGATTGCGAGCTTCAGATCATTAAGAAACACAACCAAGGTTTGCAAGTAATGCTTGATGAAGCTCTGCAAAAAAATAAAGAGATCCTTGAAGAGAAAGAAAAACTGGACATAAACCAGAGAGGCATGCAGGAAAAATACGGAGCGCAGCAGGTAAAGCTTGATGAAACGCTGCACAAATATCAAGAGCTGCTTCAAGACAAAGAACAACGGGAAATAAAGCAGAAAGAAGAAAAACAAATTCTCCAGGACTCTGAGAGGAAACACCAACAGCTGCAAGACCGTTATAACAAACTGAACTCCAAAACAACTGAGCTGGAGGGGGAAAAGAAAAAAGTGCAAAAACAATGCTCAGAGGTGCAGAGTAAGCTCAGTGACATGCTGAGAAAAAACACAGAACTGGAGAAACTTTCCAACAACTTGAAGTGCAAAAACACTGAGGTGCAGATGTTAAAGCAGCAACTAGAGAAAACAAACAAAGACCTGCAGTGTACACTTCAAGAAGTCGAGAGAAGTCAGCAGCTACAAGACACACACAACAAATTACGACAGAGTTATACAGAGATGCACGAGGCAAAGCTTATGCAGGAGGCCAAATGTAAAGAACTGAAAGAAAGGCTGGAAGAAAAACAAGCCAAATTAGAAGAAGTGGAGACAACATGCAGGAAACTTGAGAAGGAAAATACACAAACAATTGATGAGTTAAGAACACTCATCCTAGAGAAAAAAGTGCTCGTGGAAAAGATCATGGAAAAGAAGAAAAAACGCTTCCGCTTCTTCTGGAGAAAGAGCACTCCTGCTTTTTCTACTTTTTCTACTTTTTCTTCTGCTGATGTGACCCCGTCTTCCTCCTCCACCGCTGCATCGTAATTTTCACCTCTCCTCTCCTCTCCCTTTCTCTCCTGACACCTCTCCCTCCCCTATTTCCCTTTAACTCCTAACACCCGTCCCATCTCCCCCCCCCCCTCTCTCTCTATCACCCTCACCCCCAACCAGTCCCGACAGCTGACTGCGCCCTCTAGAGCCTGGTTCTGTCATAGGTTTCTTCCTTTAAAGGGAGTTTTTCCTATCCACTGTCGCACCCAGTGCTTGCTCAGAGGGCATTGTTGGGGTTCTCTCCCCCCCCCCCCCCCCCCCCCCCCCCCCCATTCACCCTCACCCCCCCAACCAGTCCCGACAGATGACTGCGCCCTCTAGAGCCTGGTTCTGTCATAGGTTTCTTCCTTTAAAGGGAGTTTTTCCTATCCACTGTCGCACCCAGTGCTTGCTCAGAGGGCATTGTTGGGGTTCTTCCCCCCCCCCCCCATCCCCTTCACCCTCACCCCCCAACCAGTCCCGACAGCTGACTGCGCCCTCTAGAGCCTGGTTCTGTCATAGGTTTCTTCCTTTAAAGGGAGTTTTTCCTATCCACTGTCGCACCCAGTGCTTGCTCAGAGGGCATTGTTGGGGTTCTCCCTTTCTCCCCTTTTCTATCCCTTTCCTTTACCCTCTTCTTTACCCCCCCCCCCCCCCCCCTTTTCTATTTCCTTAATAATTTAATAATAAACACAATTGGCTACATTTTAAATGTGTCTGATCAACGTCTTCATTCAAGAATGAATTGTCTTGCTCACGGAGTCATGTGTATTTTGTGTTTTCCTCGGGCTGGTGATCCCCGCGGTCGTTCAGCCCCGGAGTCCAGAGTTTTAGTGTTTTAATCACATTTAGTGTTAGATTTAAGATCACCACAATAGGATATCCATAATTTAGGATTCAGGCATTTGTTTTAGTTCAATATCGTAATCATTCTATGACTGAGTAGTTTACAGAACCTTCAGTCAGCAGCAATAACTTCTGTTGGAGGTATTTGTTCTTATTTTTTATTATTTTGAAATTAGTTAAAGTTTGTTGTTAGTTTACTTATATTTTGGGGTTTATTTACAAGGTTATTTGTAGGTTAATATTTGTTTCAATGTTTTGTTTGTTTGATGTTGCCTTGTTAAATTAATCAATCAATCAATCAATCTTTATTTATAAAGCACTTTTCATACAACCCCCCCCCCCCCCCCCCCCCCCCCCCCACACACACACACACACACGCGCGCGCACACTTAAAAAGTAAAATTGGACTGGGTACGCATGAGCCAAGTGAGGAAACACTATCATGGCGAGCGGAAGCCGGTCACAGACCGCAGCCTCCAGGCTGGGCACACAGCAGAAGGGAGGCAAAGAAGCCCCCCAGCCAGGCTGAGAGGACCCCCAGAGCCCCAGCAGCCACGGTCGATCACAGACCCGGTGCAGAGAGCGCCCTCCGAGGAAACACTGGAGATATGACACAATAGGATATATACTGGGTAAAAAGATAAAATAAATAAGAACGGGATACAATATAAATATAAATATAAATAGAGTAAGAAGATTAAAAAATGAATAAGAATAAAATCAATAAATATTAGGTAAAACCTAAATTAACAATAGAATAACAGGATAGAATAAATAAGCGTAAAATAAATAAACGTTAAGTAAAAGCTAAATTAAAAAGGTGGGTCTTGAGCCTGTTCTTAAAAACATGTACGTTCTCTGCGGCCCTGAGCTCCTCCGGCAGGCTGTTCCACAGACGAGGACCATACCGCTGAAAAGCTGCCTCTCCGTGAGTATGTGTCCTGACTTTAGGGACAATCAAAAGGCCAGTACCAGAGGACCTCAAGGTCCGCGAGGGTTCATATGGTAAAAGCAGATCTGAGAGATAAGAAGGCCCAAGACCATTAAGACATTTAAAAACCAATAAAAGAACTTTAAAATCGATCCTGAAACACACGGGGAGCCAGTGCAGCGATTCTAAAACCGGTGTAATGTGGGCCCGCCCTCTCGTCTTCGTCAGCACACGAGCTGCAGAGTTTTGTAAAAGTTGTAAAGTTGAAATATTCTTTTTAGGAAGACCAGAGAGCAGGGCATTACAGTAATCAATGCGACTGGTAATAAAAGCATGCATCAACATCTCCGTGTTGGCCCGAGAGAGAATAGGGCGGACTCTGGCTATATTTTTTAGATGATAAAATCCAATTTTGGTTACATGTTTAATATGTGGGATAAAACCAAGCTCAGAGTCAAAAACAACACCCAGGTTTTTCACTTGTAGCGAAGGACATAGTGAAAATGCCTGTAATTTAGACAAGAGTTTCTCTCTCTGAGCCTCAGGACCGACGATTAAAACTTCAGTTTTGTCCTGGTTAAGCTGTAAAAAGTTTTCTGCCATCCAAGATCTTATATCTAAAATACAGTTAAAAAGGGCATCCATTGGTCTGGTGTCATCAGGAGACACGGAAATGTACAGCTGAGTGTCATCAGCGTAACTGTGAAAGTTCACTCCATGCCTCCTGATGACACCACCGAGAGGGAGCATATACAAATTAAAAAGTACAGGGCCTAAAACTGACCCTTGAGGCACACCAC